>NC_056459.1:18929048-19169645 GCF_018296145.1 Oncorhynchus tshawytscha
AAAGCAGGAGAGGGGAACCTTGGGGCATTTCTGAGTTATGGCATCATTGACTTTGTAGTGACCTTGAACAAGCAAAGATAAACAGTATCATATATAAAATCCTGTAGAGGAGTCGATGTAATGCAGTATCGATTAAAAATTATATTCCCAATTAGCAAAAATATAATGCTTTAATAAAAAGTGTAATACTTACATGGCGATGGTCCTTTTAGAGTGTTTGAGCACATAGAACTCCTTCCAGTTGTTGACAGAAATACTGATTGAGCGGACACTAACGTGTTTGGCTTTACCCCATTGAAAGACACCTAAAGCATCAAGAATAAAGGCAAGTCTTTAAACAAAAACACTACAGTCATGGCCAAAATGTTTGAGAATGACACAAATATTAATTTTCACAAAGTCTGCTGCCTCAGTTTGTATGATGGCAATTTGCATATACTCTAGAATGTTATGAAAATGATCAGATGATTGATCAAAGAGTGATCCCTCTTTGCCATGCAAATGAACTGAATCCCCAAAAAACATTTCCACTGCAATTCAGCCCTGCCACAAAAAGACCAGCTGACATCATGTCAGTGATTCTCTCGTTAATAACACAGGTGTGAGCGTTGACGAGGACAAGGCTGGAGATCACTCTGTCATATTGATTGAGTTTGAATAACAGACTGGAAGCTTTAAAAGGAGGGTGGTGCTTGGAATCATTGTTATTCCTCTGTCAACCATGGTTACCTGCATGGAAACACGTGCCGTCATCATTGCTTTGCACAAAAAGGGCTTCACAGGCAAGGATATTGTTGCCAGTAAGATTGCACCTAAATCAATCATTTATCGGATCATCAAGATTTTCAAGGAGAGTGGTTCAATAGTTGTGAAGAAGGCTTCAGGGCGCCCAAGAAAGTCCAGCAAGCGCCAGGACCATCTCCTAAAGTTGATTCAGCTGTGGGATTGGGGCACCACCAGTACAGAGCTTGCTCAGGATTTGCAGTAGGCAGGTGTAAGTGCATCTGCACGCACAGTGAGGCGAAGACGTTTGGAAGATGGTCTGGTGTCAAGAAGGGCAGCAAAGAAGTCACTTCTCTCCAGGAAAAACATCAGGAACAGACTGATATTCTGCAAAAGGTACAGGGATTGGAATGCCGAGGCCTGGGGTAAAGTCATTTTCTCTGATGAATCCCCTTTCCGATTGTTTGGGGTATCCGGAAAAAAGCTTGTCCGGAGAAGACAAGAGGAGCGCTACCATCAGTCATGTGTCATGCCAACAGTAAAGCATCCTGAGACCATTCATGTGTGGGGTTGCTTCTCAGCCAAGGAAGTGGGCTCACTCACATAAATAAAGAATGGTACCAACACATCCTCCGAGAGCAACTTCTCCCAACCATCCAGGAACAGGTTGGTGACGAACAATGCCTTTTCCAGCACAATGGAGCACCTTGCCATAAGGCAAAAAGGATAACTAAGTGGCTCGGGGAACAAAACATGGATATTTTGGGTCCAAGGCCAGGAAACCCCCCAGACCTTAATCCCATTGAGAACTTGTGGTCAATCCTCAAGAGGCGAGAGGACAAACAAAAACCCACAAATTCTGACAAACTCCAAGCATTGATTATGCGAGAATGGGCTGCCATCAGTCAGGATGTGGCCTAGAAGTTAATTGACAGCATGCCAGGGCGGATTGCAGAGGTCTTGAAAAAGAAAGGTCAACACTGAAAATATTGACTCTTTGCATCAACTTCATGTAATTGTCAATAAAAGCACTTAGAAAACAAATTAAAAAACACTTATGAAATGCTTGTAATTATACTTCAATATTCCATAGTAACATCTGACAAAAATATCTAAAGACACTGAAGCAGCAAACTTTGTGAAAATTAATATTTGTGTCATTCTCAAAACTTTTGGCCACGACTGTACTTTCATAGCAACATCTTTTGAGTAAAATGTTCAGTACACAAACATGTAAGCCTATTGTATACAGGGAAAAAAAGTACAGTATTTCATATTTTACATTCCAATATGGATCTAAAACATGGCTTCCCTCTTCTCATCAAATCAAATTAAATGTTATTTGTCACGTGTGCCGAATACAACAGGTAGACCTTACCATGAAATACTTACTTACTAGCCCTTAACCAACAATACAGTTCAAGAAATATAGTTAAGAAAAGATTTACTAAATGAACTAAAATAAAAAATAAAATAAAAGTACACAATAAAATAACAATAACGAGGCTATATACAGGGGGTACTGGTACAGAGTCAATGTGCAGCGGTACAGGTTAGGGGTAAAGTGACTATGTATAGATAATAAACAGCAAGTAGCAGCAGTGTAAAAACAAAGGGAGGGGGGGGGGGTCAATGTAAATAGTCTAGGTGGCCATTTGATTAATTGTTCGGCAGTCTTATGGCTTGGGGGTAGAAGCTGTTAAGGAGCCTTTGGACCTAGACTTGGTGCTCTGGTACCGCTTGCCGTGTGGTAGCAGAGTGAACAGTCTATGACTTGGGTGACAGGAGTCTTTGACAATTTTTTTGGGCCTTCCTCTGACACTGCCTAGTATATAGGTCCTGGATGGCAGGAAGCTTGGCCCCAGTGATGTACTGGGCTGTACGCACTACCCTCTGTAGCGCCTTACAGTCGGATGCCGAGCAGTTGTCAATACCAGGCGGTGATGCAACCAATCAGGATGCTCTCAATGGTGCAGCTGTAGAACTTGTTGAGGATCTGGGGACCAATACCAAATCTTTTCAGTCTCCTGAAGGGGAAAAGGTGTTGTCGTGCCCTCTTCATGACTGTCTTGGTGTGATAGTTTGGACCATTATAGGTTGTTGGAGATGTGGACACCAAGGAACTGGAAATTCTCGACCCGCTCCACTACAGCCCCGTCGATGTGAATGGGAGCGTGTTCGTCCGTCCTTTTCCTGTAGTCCACGATCAGCTCCTTTGTCTTGCTCACGTTGAGGGAGAGGTTGTTATCTAGGGTCTAGGGTTTCCGGGATGATGGTGTTGATGTGAGCCATGACCAGCCTTTCAAAGGACTTCATGGCTACCGATGTGAGTTTTACAGGGCGGTAGTCATTTATTTTCACTTATATTCACTTGCCAGTTGGTCCGCGCATGCTCTGAGTACACGTCCTGGTAATCCGTCAGGCCCAACGGCTTTGTGAATGTTGACCTGTTTAAAGGTATTCTCATATAACCTAGGTTGTGAATAACCTTGAATACTGCACTTACATGATATTGATTAGGGGCTGGTGTCTTGTTCTTAGGGCCATCATGTTGTACAGCCACTGGTAGTCGGAAAGTTCTGGAGCCTCCCCTGCCAAAGCTGTGTTTGTGGATCAGAGAGGACTGCAGGTTATAGGCATTTGGTCCTGGGATACCTCTCTGAGGGTTACGGGGAACTCTGACAGCCTAGTGGAGAAGAGAAGATGCCCTAGGTAAGCGTTGTAAGTCTGGCAGAGGACCGGGTTTTAAGAGAGTATAGACCTACCTAATAATCTATAACATAAGCTTCATCGGGTTTCTAAGATCCTAAGGACACTTTATTTGATCCCTATTATCGGTAAAGTTTGAGAATACATTTAATTAAAATCTCATGAGGATTCTACTGATGAGAACAAAGAGATTGAGGTTGTGAGTAGAGTACCATTAACATGTCTGACCTGGGATGCAAAGCCTCCTGTACCTTTCTTTGAGAAGGAGGGGCTGCTGATTTCAGCAGGCCTGTGAGACATATATGTGCCTGGCCCTGGGTTTTCATTCTGAAACCACATTTGAAAATCATATCATAATAGGACAATTATTGTGTTGGTTGATTTATTGATTAGCTGGAGGACTGATTGATTAACTGGTTGACATATCTACCTGACTGTCTTCTGAAAGGAACCTCTTAGCTTGTGACAAGAACCCTTTCTTATCCTCATTGCTTATCACCACTGTTTGGTATTTGGTGGGTATTGATGATATGTATCCTGGAAGTTTGCAGCCTAGATGAATATAAAAAGAGATATCTGAAGTCTGAGCAGATCGTTACTTTAGGTCTACAAAGGATGAAAGGAAAAAAATGACACTTACTGTCATTCAATCCTTTGTGTATTTTGCCCATCATTAGCTAAGAGACATTCAACACAACTGGAAGGACAGGTGCCCGATGCATTTGTACCGCCTGACAATCTGTTTAGAAGGGAAGAGAGTTTGTAATGGCAACGATACTGCAACATCTAACGTTAGCATGCTAACATTTAGCTGACGACTAGTAGCCACAAGCTAGCGATTTGCAAGGTAAATGTAGCTCGATGATCATGATAAAACACAAGTAAAAAATAAATTGAAATAATTTCAGAAGGATTTAGACTTTTGTTATGATCATCGACCTACATTTGCTAAACACGCAAAGTGATCATAGGATGCAATAATTTATATCTTACCAAACTGCTGTCACAGTAGCCAGAAACACATTTCTGAGTGAGGATACAGTGTTTCCGCATATGATATGTTGCCATGACAGCGAGTAAACGTTCTTGGCGGAAAGCAAAGAGGGTGAGGCCAGATAATTAAACGCTTTTGGCTCTTTGCACGCAACCTGTCATCTAGCGCCTACACGTGGCGAATGTTTTTACTGCTTATTTGGCTTCATCATTGAAGACGCGCGGCTGTTTGTTTTTCGAAGATTCATCATGGCAATGCATGCAAAAGCGACACCACCACAGATTCCCGACACACGTCGGGAACTCTCGGAGCTGGTCAAGAGGAAACAAGAACTTGCGGTAAGTGTATTAGTTAGCTACGTTTCCATTTCGCTAAATATCTTGCTATATGCGTATATTGCTGCATCTTATTCTTTATTTGGAAGTTAGCTTGCTAGCTAGCTAACTAACGTTAGGCCACGCTAGTTACTACGACGAGGCCTCGGCTTTCTACCAACATATTTGTGGCTAACTCGTTAGCTAGCTGCCATACTAATTGAGTTATCGCACATTTGATAAAATGTAACATGCCTTTATTGAGCATGGTGGGTATAGATTATTTTACTCCGGACTCAATGTATAGGTACAATGTGTCGCTGGGGCTAGTTACTATGTAGTAACTTATTTTGCCCACAAGGAGCAGCCAAAACCTACTATGCGCATACCCTCATACTGTACATCATGGCTCTGGTTCCAGAAGTGTCCTCTTTTATCTGTGCTGGTACAGTCTCTGGCTATATTGTAATAACACATTCTGTCCGTTTCATAAACCACAAATGCAAAGTCTAATGCCTTTTGCATACTTTCCACAGGAGACGTTGGTGAACTTGGAGCGACAGATCTATGCATTTGAGGGCAGCTACTTGGAAGATACCCAGATGTATGGGAACATCATCAGAGGATGGGACAGATATCTCACCAACCAAAAGTAAGCATGACATGGTACAGCACACTTAGACATGAAAAGTGAATAGTTGATATTGAATCATCAAGCCTGTGTTTGCAGTCTACAGTTGAAGTTGGAAGTTTACATACACTTAGGTTGGAGTCATTAAAACTTGTTTTTCAATCACTCCACAAATTTCTTGTTAACAAACTATAGTTTTGGCATGTCGGTTAGGACATCTACTTTGTGCATGACACAAGTAATTTTTCCAACAATTGTTTACAGATTACTTCACTTATAATTCACTGTATCACAGTTCCAGTGGGTCAGAAGTTTACATACACTAAGTTGACTGTGCCTTTAAACAGCTTAGAAAATTCCAGAAAATTATGTCATAGGCTAATTGACATCATTTGAGTCAATTGGAGGTGTACCTGTGGATGTATTTCAAGGTCTACCTCCAAACTCTGTGCCTCTTTGCTTGACATCATGGGAAAATCAAAAGAAATCTGACAAATTCTATAATTCCACAAGTCTGGTTCATCCTTGGGAGCAATTTCCAAATGCCTGAAGGTACCACGTGTATTATTGTTTGTACAGATGAACAAGTATAAACACCATTGTACCATGCAGCCGTCATACCGCTCAGGAAGGAGACACGTTCTGTCTCCTAGAGATGAACGTACTTTGGTGCAAAAAGTGCAAATCAAACCCAGAACAACAGCAAAGGACCTTGTGAAGATGCTGGAGGAAACCGGTACAAAAGTATCTATATCCACAGTAAAACAAGTCCTATATCGACATAACCTGAAAGGCCGCTCAGCAAGGAAGAAGCCACTGCTCCAAAACCGCCATAAAAAAAGCCAGACTATGGTTTGCAACTGCACATGTGGACAAAGATCGTACTTTTTGGAGAAATGTCCTCTGGTCTGATGAAACAAAAATAGAACTTAATGACCATCGTTATATTTGGAGGAAAAGGGGGAGGCTTGCAAGCAGTAGAACACCATCCTAACCGTGAAGCACGGGGGTGGCAGCATCATGTTGTGGGGGTGCTTTGCTTCTGGAGGGACTGGTGCACTTCACAAAATAGATGGCATCATGAGGTAGGAAATTATGTGGATATATTGAAGCAACATCTCAAGACATCTGTCAGGAAGTTGAAGCTTGGTCGCAAATGGGTCTTCCAAATGGACAATGACCCCAAGCATACTAACAAAGTTGTGGCAAAATGGCTTAAGGACAACAAAGTCTAGTTATTGGATTGGCCATCACAAAGCCCTGCCCTCAATCCTATAGAAAATTTGTGGGCAGAACTGAAAAAGCGTATGTGAGCAAGGAGGCCTACAAACCTGACTCAGTTACACCAGCTCTGTCAGGAGGAATGGGCCAAAATTCACCCACCTTATTGTGGGAAGCTTGTGGAAGGGTACCTGAAAACGTTTGACCTAAGTTAAACAATTTAAAGGCAACGCTACCAAATACTAATTGAGTGTATGTAAACTTCTGACCCACTGGGAATGCGATGAAAGAAATAAAAGCTGAAATAAATCATTTTCTAATATTATTCTGACATTTCACGTTCTTAAAATAAAGTGTTGGTCCTAACTGACCTAAGACAGGGAATGTTTACTTGGATTAAATGTCAGGAATTGTGAAAAACTGAGTTTAAATGTACTTGGCTAAGGTGTATGTAAACTTTCGACTTAAACTGTATTTACCTTGTTCTGTATTGTTCCGTTATAGAAATTCCAACAGCAAGACGGACAGAAGAAACCGAAAGTTCAAGGAGGCAGAGCGTCTGTTCAGCAAGTCCTCCGTCACTTCTGTAGCAGTGAGTGCTTCACCTCACTCTATCCTCTGCCTGTCCTCTCAATATGTTCATGCTAGATCGTGTATGATTGCAAGAATGTATAAATGCTGAGTCTGACCAACTTTTCGCCTTTGTTGAACAGGCTGTCTGTGCACTCGGTGGGATACCAGATCACATGAATGAAAAGCGTAGGTATTTGGTTCAGAACAACTGCATGCAACTTTTTTTATTACTATATATATTTTTTAGCACACTGCATATATCTGTCTGAGATACTGATAGATGTGAGTGTGACATGCTGCTCCATTGTGGGACAGAGAGCGACACGTCCCCAGACCTCCAGAACCAGGAGAATGAGCCCAGTCAGGAGGACACAGAGGATGCAGATGGGGCCCTGCAGGACCTCAAACCTCAGAAGGCTGCATCCTCTTCCTCAGGCAGTCACCATGGAAGCCACAAGAAGAGGAAGAACAAAAACAGACACAGGTACTTGACCCTAAACACAGCCCCCCTGGTCTAGGCTATCTCCTAAATACATCCCCTCTGGTCTAGGCTAACTCCTAAATACATCCCCTCTGGTCTAGGCTAACTCCTAAATACATCCCCTCTGGTCTAGGCTAACTCCTAAATACATCCCCTCTGGTCTAGGCTAACTCCTAGGGGGCTTTCAGTAGGACACATTGCTGTGGAATGTTCAGGTGGCAGGTAGCCTAGCAGTTAAGAGTGTTGCTCTTGTAAGTCGCTCTGGATAAGAGCGTCTGCTAAATGAGTGAAATGTAAGATTAACTGAACATGGCCCTACTGTCGAGTCTGAAATCTGTGCTGTGCTCTCTCACTCTTTTTGATTGCTATGGATAATGCACATTGTCTCTGACTCTGAAGTTTCTTTGGCCAAGCTGCTAAGCTTGTACTGTTTTTGTTTTTCTTGGGTTAGCAACACACCATTTTTAAAGTTGTCAGGGTCAGTTTGATTGGGTGTACTAGTGTTAAAACATCTGGTTTATAGCAAGTGGATAGTCTTTGTTTGTGTTGGCGCTGGAATGTGAGGAATAGTAAGCTTATCACACCTGTTTCTGTCCACTGTGTTATGTTGTATGTAGCTTAATATATTTAGCGCCAGATCTGCTCAATAAGATACGCTTCATTTTGTGAAAAGACAAAATATTGTTGTAGTTTAATTTTACAGATATGTAGGCATCCCTTTAGAGTGAGTCAGGCCGGTGTACTAACTACTGCTGCTCTTTCCTCCCCTAACGCTGCCCCAGCCCTTCTGCCATGTTTGATTATGACTTTGAGTAAGTCTCCAATTTTACTTCCTGCTTCCTGTGGTGATACATCCTGGCTACGTACCACTATTCCCTACATAGCGCACTGCTCTTGGGCTCTGGTCAAAGGTAGTGCACTATGTAGGGAATATGGTTCCATTTGGGATACAACCCCCACCTTCTTTGACCCCATCCTGACTTTCCCACTCTCTCCATCCCTCAGCTCTCTGTTTTGCTTCTGTCGCTCTAGCTCTGTCGGTTCATGCGTCCTCATAGATTCACTATCATTATTGCATGTCCAAATCTTCAACAATGTCCCAAATGATACCCAATTCCCTATTTAGTACACCACTTTTGACCAGGCCCCATACAAGGAATAGGGTGCCATTTGGGGATGAACCCTTCATTTCTCAAATCATGTGTTGTTTATAATAAGGTATTAACACCTAGCTTCTGTAGACTCAACACTAGATTATTAAGTGTTTATGAATCATAGGGGCTTAAACACTTCTTCTATAGAAGTTTAGTGTATTTCTTGACCCTTCATGGTTTCATTCCAAAAGGTCAAGTTCCCCTAATCCAGTTATGAAAAAAGCTGCTCTTCCTGCCAAAATGAGATGGGGAGGTCAAAGGTTGAGTACAAACAAACATATTTCGCTGCAACCCAGGTGTTCATATGGTGCTCTGGTGGTCTTGTTGTGGTTTGGTCTCTTAGCTTGAGTAACTGTAGTGGTGCTTGTTGTCCCCCCTAGTTACCGTTGTATTTAGTCAAACCTGAAATTGGCCTACCTAACACAACTCTTGCATTGTTTTGTTTTTAGATTTGACATGAAAGTGAACAAAAAACCCAGAGTGGTAAGCTATTCATTTTGTGGGACAACATAACATTTAAATGTCTGCTCATTGCTTGCATTGAGCTATTAATAAAGACATTTGTTATTAGAAAGATTTAGGTTCTGCTTTTAATTCTTGTTGTCTATATTGTCCTTGTTCCACAGGATTATTCGACTTGATCAAGTGGCCAGACAAAGGTCTACGGTGAAGCAGAGAGCCCCTCTGAACTTTAACTGTCTTTATTGTGTACATTGCATGAAACATTGCCTCTCACTTGCTATCAGAAATATTTCTGTTTCACGATTTTCCTGCAGACAAGGTGTGTTATTGCATGTTACTCAAGATGCAGGTGGGGGTTGGATAACACCGTATTGTATAGGGTTGAAAATGCACTATTTATTATGTAGCTCCCACCATTTTTCTCTCTTTGTAACAAAAAGTTGTTTTACTTTGTATTAGTCATTGTGTAGTTTTGTAGCTCTAGAATATCCCAGCTTCTTTTTAATATTTTATTTTATTTTGAGATTTGTTTTGCATAAGATTGTAATAAAACCTTGAAATTACAATACATTTGTTTATTGCTAAAAATCTACGCTTCAGTAAATCATTAGTCACCATCTGTCTTTACCCTGTATTCTTCAGTAATAATACAGCAGGAAAATCAACACAGAAGCTAGTTTATTATCATCAGATTTCCCCTTGTCTGACAGCAATTACTGCCTGGTTTCTTTGTGGTGTCTTCATGGCTCATTTACGTACCAATTACAGGCCAATGAGCTCAGACGAGCCTCGGGGATCCTAGGATGTCTCCCAAGTCCCCCCCTCTTATTGGATCAGTCCTAAATAGCATCACCATTACCTTTTATAGTGCACTACTTTTGACCAGGGCCAATAGGGCTCTGGTCAAAAGTAGTGCTCTATATAGGGATTAGGGTCCCATTTTGGACGTAACCATTCACATTTGTCAGTAATTCCCTCATCCCAGAGAAGATGTGCAGTCGGTGAGATTCTGGAAATGGTATCAAAACAATGTTCACATTCAAACAGTTTTATTCGGACCCCAAGTATGATTAAAAGAACACTGTTTACACAGATATGAAGTCATTATGGCATTCCTGTGGGGCAGTTCTCATCGACTGAGTTTGTTTTATGAAAATAGTGACAGTTTGAGTGAACCAGGTGACAACACCGTGACAGCCTATCCCATGCTATTTCTAGAATGTTCCCTTGTTTATAAAGATCAAACATGATGCGTACTGCATAGTATTGAAACAGGTTGGTGAATACAGACTCCTGTTTTGAAATGCAGGATGAAAAGATAGTAGTAGTAATAGTAACCTTTTTAAAGTAGATATGCAGGTTTGTTAGTGAATGTTCTTGTACTGCCATTGTGCAACACCACATTCCTTCACTAGGTAGCGCTACTTCATAATGCATGTTCAAAAGACCTCAAAGAATTGCCTTAACTGCCTTTCAACCACAGGATTTCCATATCATAACCAAAAAGTATTTTCCCTGTTCCACATTTGGCTACTATGAGTCATAAGTGTTTAAATCTGCCATCAACCTATCAAATGTATGGTTCATGCTGTTCTTAAATTCTCTGTATTGCCTAAGATATTATTGATTAGGGTGTCCTCTCACCAATATTCTGCCATGTCAACTGTATTATGCCATCATGGCACACCCTGCACTTCAAAGTCCTTTGCTACCACAGCTTCTGGGCTTGGCTCACGGGTCTCTATGTATCCCAAATGACACCCTATTCCCTATTTACTGCACTACTTTTGATCACAAATGACACCCTATTCCCTATTTACTGCACTACTTTTGATCAGAACCCATATGGATCTGGTAAAAAGTAGTGCACCACATAAGGAATAGGGTGCCATTTGGGACAGCCTGTACCACCTCAGTCTTGACTCAGAACAGTGTTCAAGTCATATACAGTATCCCTCAGTTCTGTCATGTGCAGTACATCAGTGAGGTTAGTCAGAACACTGACCCATTATGATGTAGTGACTTCCACGTTAGTCACAGGCTAAGTCCCCAATGGCACTTTATTCCCTACATAGTGCACTACTTTTGACCAAAGCCTTATGAGCCCTGGTCAAAAGTAGTTTCCCTATATAGGGAATAGTGTGCCATTTGGGGCGTGGTCTGAATGGTTTCAAGCATCATCTCTCTGGAGACACCCAGGCAAAGCTAAACTGCTGACATTAATGATGAAGAGGCTGTCTGGAATAAATCAATCCCTAGAATGCATTCTTCAGTTTTATGCTATTCTCCCTCCACACCATGTTAGTCACGTTTCATTTGGAATGTACTATAGAATTACTATATGTATTTTTAGCTGCTGCTTCTTTCCAAGGTTAGGCCTACCGCTCCTCTTGCTTTGGGTATTATTGTTGGTGTAGGGACTTGGGGGAGAAAGATTTGGGTTTTTCTCTAACAAATGGGTTTCATTTTATTCTCTAGCTTTTACCTCACTCATAATCCCTCATGAAGAATGATGGTGTATTTCAAATGACATACTTCTTTCTTTCCCTTCTCTATCCAAACCACAGTGTCTAGTCCAAATACATGTCCTCCCCTCCCTGTCACTTCCCATGTCTTCAGCCATGCAGTCTGACATGATGAGTTTGTGGTTCGAGCAGGTCACATTTCTGTCCATGACTCAATCATGTGTCATAGATAAAAATGTTACTCTGTGTTCTGTTGTAGCAATATGATCTGTCAGTTGTTGTTTTATGCTCCATCCAAAACATTCTGATCGGAACAATAGACTGTGCGAAGCAGCTTGAAAAATACAATTACTACAGGGTCGGGCCATTTCTATTTTGATTCCAGCCAGTACAGGAAATTCATAAACTAAAGACTAATGTTCCGGAACAACTGGATTCCTCGAAATGGCACTAGTTGTATAACTGGTTCCAGTATGTACTCTCTTGTGGCAGACTTTTAACATAAATGTTAACCAAATCAAGTAGTTGGCCAGCATTCTCATGAGATTTGGTTCTGTGTTCTGAGATTACTTGTAGTATAACTGTCCCCAGGCTCAATTGTAGAGAGCGCCGGCTGGGGACAAGAGTACTTCTAGCACAGTATAGTGTGTTGTGAATGTATCCTGTTACAGACCCTAGTGCTTCATGTGAGGCCTATATCTCAGTGATGGCCTGTAGGGGGTCACATTATGTGAGCCTGATTTATTTTGCAGCTGCCACCGGCAGAACTGTTGAATAGGTTTTGGTGGGGCCTGTTGACTGCATCCCCAGCCCCAGGCTGTGTCCCAATTGGCATCCTATTCCCTATATAGTGTACTCCTTTTGACCAGAGCCCTATAGGGACAAAGCCCCAGATTAACTAGTCTATGATGCTCAGATCTCTTTGGGTGTTGTGGCCACAACCCTGGCTGATAGTCCTCGTGGGACCAAACAAGGCCACTTTCTAACGTCTCCGCAAACAGGGTCAGCCATATTCCAGGAGAAGTCATGGGAAAAAAATATTTAAAAACGCACAACAACATTGCCCTTGATTTTTTTTCTAGATTGTTGATCTCATCTGATAGGCTTTTGTTGCGATGAGAATCAGGCTTGTTACGCAGTTAGTATTTAAAATGTGGGCTCTTCGACATGGCTTCGACATAAGCTTGATCACAAAACACACATGTACTGTTTTGAACAAGAGATACAATTTAATCTATTACTATTATTTGTAATTTCCAGTTCCTGGAAATCATGCATATAGGAATCATGCATATAGGAATCATGCATATGAAAGTGTTTATCAGCCCCATTCTTGACTGATGCATACACACTGCATTGACCTGGGTGTTGACACTGGTCCCAGAGGGGTGGCTCCTCAAGCACATGCACTTGCGACTTCAGAGGCTAGGCCCCTCACTTCCTGTCAACTTCAGTTGAATTTACAACACACGTGTTGTTGTCAATCCTGTAAGAATGTGTGAACAGTCTTGTGTCTCGCTTTCGACCCACGTGACCCAACATATCTGTTTTTAACTGTAGAAACAACTTGGTTTAAAATGCCAGCTACTTTTTGTTCTCTGTGTAGTCTTGTGAGGTACATATGGAGGGCATGGGCTTTTTTTCATAGTGCTATGAAGTTGCCATAGTGCCATGCTTAGTGAATTCCAAGTCTACACAAACGGAGCTACGGAGCACAACACGACATAGAACTGTTGGATCCATTGCGTAGACCGTGTAAAGCTTTTTTACAGCCCATTATCAAAAAGTGGCTTTAGCAAGTCATTGGGTATTTTGAAGAAAACTACATTCCACATTGAATAAAGATTTAATCAGCCTTTTGGGGACAGTTGTACCTCTGCTACAATGTGTTTTGTGTTGGTATGCCTGAACCCTCACTGGATTCCAGGGAGTGGCCACTAGGCACCAACACCCTGGCACAATCAATGTAAAAATGATCAAATCTGTTCACACCCGGGGTTGAGTAAGGAAAGTCATGTGTAATGTACGCAGAAGTCTGAAGGCTGTTCTCATCAGAAGACAGTACACACAGCAAAGAAGGCTTATGAAGGGTTTCTTTTGGCCCATTTTGAGAAATAGAATATATTTACAAATATCTTTACAAATACAGTATTCTGATCCAGTGCGTTATTATTACAGTAAATAAATTACGCTTTATTTCTTTAGAGTAGTAACACTACACAATAGTTACAATATAGCATAAAAAAAACAAGGCAAGAAAGGCAATCTTGGTTTATATAAAAGAATACAAAAATGTATTATTGACAAGCTGAGCTCTGACAACATTTGGATCATTTTTTATATTGCTGCAATAAAATACAGCTGTTAAGGCACTTAGTTCATACTATATGTGCATCACTAACACCATATTTCAGCAGAGCCCAGGTCAGGTGCATTAATATGTACGATACCTTAGAAAAAAAAATATTGAATGTATTTGTGTGCAAAAATATATTACAAATTACAAGAGGAAAAGCTTTAGTTACATCATACTTGTTTGCTGACTTAAAACATACATTTCAACATACATTTCAATGTGATTTATGTTGTAAAGGCAGTTTAACAACAGAATACATGCAATGCTGATTTAATTTTTAAAATATAAATATATTTAAGGTGATGTAGTATAAAATGTAGTGTTTGCTTTAATATGTTGAGGTTTAGATGCTCTCTGTACTGTACTGTAGAAGTTAACAAACCTGGAAGTGGACTCCACTGTGTTACAAACTTGTTAGCTATTACTGTACATTTGTGATTGGTCAGGTGCAGTTGAAGGACGAAGACAGTGATTCTCATTGGTCTTCTTGGTCGTTGTTGCAGTCTCCACACAGGATCTGGTCACGGTCGGGGAAGAAGCCAGCCCCAACCAGAGAGACGGAGCACCGGGAGCACTTGAAGCAGGGCTGGTGCCATTGACGATCCTGGAAAGAAATATACTTCCCCTCGCCAAACCCTGGAGGGAAATAAAACACACTCGTTAGAATCTATAATAGAATACGGTTGCATTTCAAATGGCATCTTATTTCCTATATAGCCCTATGGGCCCTGGTCAAAAGTAGTTCACTATAAAGTGAATAGGGTGCCATTTGGGACATGGCACCCTTTGACTCTCACCTGGATTGACAGCTGGGCAGTAAGATAGACATTACATAACACAAAGAAGTTACATTCTGAACATTAAGTTCTGTGGGTTATTCTATGGTTGGCTACAATAATAGCCCTGCTGAGGATCTGCCAGGTCTCAGAAGTCCCTGTGTTTAATTGGAACATTGGCATTCTAAACATAGCCGCAAGCCTTACTAGTATATTTACAGTACGTCTGTGCTCTGGCATTTGCCTGGGTTGGTACAAAGTGACATAATGGGGAAGACATTGAGTGCATCCCAAATGGCATTCTATTACCTCTATAGTGCACTCCTTTTGAACAGAGCTCTATGGGCTATATAAGGTTCCATTAAAGGACAAAACAGTGTCTCAAATCAATCCATATTATCTAGTCGAATGGAGAATGTACTAACCTGTGATGGGCGAGTTACAGGAGGCACACTTCTGTGCGTAGATGCTGCTGAAGCACTTGACACAGTAGGGCGTGTCTCCCTGGGAGGTGAAGGGCTGGCCGGCCAGTGGGATCTTACATCCTGTGCACACGAAACACTCTTTGTGCCACGTCTCATCCTTGTAGCTCACACCCCCTGTTGCCAGTGTCTACGGAGGATACATACCCATCAACCTCACCCACTTGATCTAGCAAGTCTTTTTCACAAGGAACCTATCTACTACTGTGAGCATGTCACTAACAGTGACAGAGAGAGGATAATGAAGGTTAGCAGTTGATTTGAGGAGACCCTGGTTCACCTTTTTGCAGTGGCTGCATCGCGGGGCGAACCTGCCCTCGTAGCACGGTACACAGTAGTAGTGGTCTTTGTCTGGGATGAAGGACTGGGCACCGATGGGCTTCTCACAGCCATGGCACACAAAGCAGTTCTCGTGCCATGCAGAGCCCTCATACTCCAACTTCTTTGAGCCTGACAGAGGGAGGAGGGAGAGGGGGGATAGATAGGGAGGAGAGAGAGAGAAAGAAGAGAGAGAGAGAGAGAGCAATAGAGACAAAGAGAAAGAGACACAGACAGGTTTTGTATAATTCAGTCTGTCTGCAAGAGTCATCATCTGAGTAGTCATCCCAAGTTTGTGTGCCATGTCAGCCACTTTAGTTCTGGGTTAGATTGTCCAACCTCAGCATTGCATAATCTCCAAGTGCTCACACTACTGCTATTGCCAAAACAGGATGATTCAGTAATAACTGAACCGGTTTGTACACAGACTCAATATACCTCCCAGTCATCTCATAAAGTATAAATAATATTACAGTATTTTACTATCAAGAACGCTTGTGTGGTGTTACATCAAGTCAGGGCCGAATGGCTTTATGAAAGGAGGTATTTCAGAATTATGGTTTATGGGTGACTGTTATTGGAACCTCTGACTTTAAGCATGTGCAGTTTGGTCTTCCACAAATACACACTTCCTCCATGTAGGTAATAAAAGTAGCCAAAATAAAACAGCGAGCCATGCCTATGAAAATGAACATCAGACCTCTTAATCATTGCTCTTGTTTTACGAGCTTTGGGACCTGAAATGCGCACGTGGGGAGGTCGACCAGTGGAACGTGTAACCGCCTGAATTTTTTAAAAGGGCGAGGGCACAGTGTAGTGTTTCACTGCGTTCCACTACAGAAACCTAACAAAACGACTGCTCAGTTCTGCAGAAACTGTGGAGAAATAACACCCCACCCTGTCCAGATTAAACCCTATGTAATTTGCAGTCATCTTGACGCCCACCCCCGCTGATAGCGTAATGCTGCCATGCAGTCACAAAGACCCTGGGGACAGAATTCAACAGTGAGGCACTTTCAGTCGAGCGAGCAGACAATTGCAATGTCACATCTAAGCTGTGTCACACCCTTGCTGCTCAACAACAAAAATGCATTCGCCTTTCTATGGTAATGTCCCAAATGGCAAACTATTCCCTACATAGTGCACTACTTTTGACCAGGGCCCTGAAGGTAGTGCACTACATAGGGAATAGGGTGCCATTTGGGACACAACCTTACGTTTACCCTTTAGTGACACTGACTGAAGCAGTGCTGCTTACTCTGTAATAACCATGAGAGAGGTTTCCCAGGTATTACACACCTGGCATTGATACAGATATAGGATCTTCATTTGAGCCAGTTTGCTACAGCAGGAAACTAAATTACAAACTTTAGAAGCCTTTTTAAACCTCAAATACACTACAAGTTTTAATATCCTGCATTGCGGAAAAGTTCTCTTGCAACAGTGTGATCAAATTATGATCCTACGTCTGTAGGTGTGAGAACAGGACTTGAGTAACCACAGGCCAAAGCATCACCAGTTAGGCCTTTTTAATGCACTTTTATGCCACAGTAAGTATGATGGATGTGTAACCAGCCTAGCGCGGCACAGCTCAGCTCGACTCAGCTCAATAATGTCAAAGGGTGTTGTGCACAGGAGGACGGGCTCGTGGTAATGGTACTGGAATGTTGTCAAATATTTCAAACACATGATTTGATGCCATTCCATTTGCTCCCCTCAGCAGCCTCCACTGGTGTTGTCATGTATCCCTGCACGTTTTTGAGAGTTTTGATTAGTACCTCCTACTAATCATGGTAAACAGTATCAGGTTTGTGTACCTGGCATAACGGTCTTGTCGCAGGCCACACACTTGGAGGAGAACTCATTGCAGTAGCAGTCGTTGCACAGCAGCGCCTCCTCCTGGCTGGTGAAGGGCTCGTCTGCCAGGGAGCGATCGCAGCGAAAACAACGGAAACAGTGTTCATGGTAATGTCTGTCCTCATAGAACAGCTCCTGGAGAGGGAGAGGAGGAGTGAGAGGGATGGACCCAGGCAAGGCAGGTCAGAGTCCGAAGTATTTGGATTGAAAGACCATTCATGTTAATGGTAGCTGGTGGGCCGAGATATCGGATGACGGGCTCATTGTAATAGCTGGAGTGGAAATGGAAACCATGTGTTTGATGTGTTTGACACCTTTCCTTTCCGTTCCTTCCATTCCAGCCATTACGATGAGCCCGTCCTTCTATATCTCCATCCACCAGCCTTCTCTGGTTCACATTCATCATTTATGTTTATATGACAATGAGCTAGATTAGATCTGTTAACAAGGAGGTTTTAGTGAATAACTCTAACTTCAATATAAACCATTTGAGTAAATATTGAAACAGTGTCCACAAAGGGATTTTTTAATAATCCACCTCTTATATTCCAGATCAACTATAGTGCAAGCAAACACTGTTAACACACATCGCATGATTAATGTCTTGCTTTATGTTCGGGGTGAAAACAATAATAATCCATTTTATTTGACACGTTGGTGGGTTTTCACAGTGTTAGTAAAAGGGAATTGGACAGAGAGGGAGGAGTGCTGTAAGTATTGTGTGGAGGAGGAGGAGGGCCAAAGCTAACAGGAGATTTATTTACTGCCAGTCCCTCTGAGAGAGTCCATAACTCAGGGGTCACCCGTGCCCTGTGGCGTCTAAGGGTGTTCCCTTCAGCCCTGTGTTTTCATTTGACTCTAACCAAAAAGGCCTTAATGTCGGCCTGGAGCAGCTCAAAGGGGATTTTCAGATGTCTTGGTATTAGCCAAAAGAGCATGAAAGTTGTGTTTTCCAAGAACTCCAGCTCTTTAGAAGCCATTATAATCGAACAGATGGACAAGGACAAATGCACACATACACACACTTGTGTACGTACACAGAAGTAAAACCTCAGAAGTGAGCACACATTCAAACAACTGTAGACAGAAAGCATCCACTTGCCACATGTAAACACATTCATACACACAACATATGCTAAACACATTTACACCCACACACACAAAGACAGATCATACAGTTTATGCTTACCCGTGCATTGTGTGCGATGAGCTCCTTGCACTCCTGACATGTGTTGGCATACAGGCGGTCATAGCAAGGGATGCAGTGGGGAACGTCCTCCACTTGGATGTATTTGCGTCCGTACAGGGACTCCTTGCACTCGCCACAGTCAAAACGGTCACTCATGTTGTCTTATCCCTGATTCACCTCCTGAAAGGAAACATTACAACCACAGTGAGTGAACGTTTGCTGAGCAAAGGAAGAGGGGAAGGAGGAGAGCGCTGTGAATGTGTGAGGGATGAGGGGGAGGGGCAGTGAGGGGCGTGAGAGAGTGAGGAGAGAGAGAGAAATCATTAATACAGACATTGTCATCCTACAAGAAACATGCTAATTTGGTATAGAGCAGGCCGAATTCACTCTATTAAATTCATCAAAACAGGAATATTTTACATTTGGCTAGAAACTGAGAAAAATGTACTCCTGTGTGCTACCCCCACTAGAATCCCCATCCCCATACAGCTTCTCCATTCTGTAGGGGGAAATGAATCATTTCCATGCCCAGGGACATGTACTAGTCTGTGGCGACCTACATTCCAGAACTGGACAAGAACCTGACATCCTCAGCACACAGGGGGACAAACACATACCTGGAGGTGACAGCCTTCCCTCCCACATATTCCCCCTAGGCACAACTACGACAACATAACCAACAAAAACCGGTCACAACTCCTGCAGCTCTTTCGCACACTGGGTATGTACATAGTCAATGGTAGGCTTTGAGGGGACTCCTATGGTAGTTACACTTACAGGTCATCTCTTGGCAGTAGTACTGTAGATGACTTTATCACTGACCTCAACCCAGAGTCTCTCAGAGCGTTCACAGTCAGCCCACCTACACCCCTATCAGATCACAGCAAAATCACAGTCTACTTGAACAGAGCAATATTCAATCATGAGGCATCAAAGCCAAAGGTACTGAATAATATTAAGAAATGCTATAGATGGAAGGAAAGTAGTGTGGAAACCTACCAAAAAACAATTAGGCAACAACAAATTGTAACCCTTTTAGACAACTTCCTGGTCAAAACGTTCCACTGCAATAGTGAAGGTGTAAACTTGGAAGTAAAAAACCTAAACAATATATTTCAGCTCTCAGCTTCCCTATCAAATAAAAAAAAATCCAACAGAAAACTGAAGAAAATGAGCAACAATGACAAATGGTTTGATAAAGAATGCAAAAGCCTAAGAAAGAAATTGAGAAACCTATCCAACCAAAAACACAGAGACCCAGAAAACCTGAGCCTACGCCTTCACTATGGTGGATCACTAAAACAATACAGAAATACACTAAAAAGAAGGAACAGTACGTCAGAAATCAGCTCAATGTAATTGAAAAATCCATAGACTTTAACCACGTCTGGGAAAATTGGAAAACACTAAACAAAGAACAACAAGAAGAGTTAGCTATCCAAAACAGAGATGTATGGGTAAAACCACTTCTCAAATCTTTTTGGCCCTATAACAAAGAACAAACAGCAAAAACATATACATGATAAAATACAAATCTTAGAATCAACTATTAAACGCTACCAGAACCCACTGGATTCTCCAATTACGTTGAATGAACTACAGGACAAAATACAAACCCAAAAAGGCCTGTGGTGTTGATGGTATCATCAATGAAATAATAAAATATACAAACCACACATTTTAAAAATCAAATCAAATCAAATCAAATCAAATTGGCTATACTTAAACTCTTTAACATCATCATTGGCTCTGGCTTCTTCTCCGATATTTGTAACCAAGGACTGATCACCCCATTCCACAAAACTGGAGACAAATTTGACCCCAATAACTACCATGGGATATGCGTCACAGCAACCTTGGGAAAATCCTTGGCATTATCATTAATAGCAGACTCATACATTTCCTCAGTGAAAACAATGTATTGAGCAAATATCAAATTGGCATTTTACCAAATTACCATACGACAGACCACGCATTCACCCTGCACACCCTAATTGACAAACAAACAAACCAAAACAAAGGCAAAGGCTTCTCATGCTTTGTTGATCAATTTGGCATGAGGGCCTGCTTTACAAATTGATGGAAAGTGGTATTGGGGGAAAACATACAACATTATAAAATCCATGTAAACAAACAACCAGTGTGAGGTTAAAATTGGCAAAATAAACACATTAAATTCTACAGGGCCGTGGGGTGAGACAGGGATGCAGCTTAAGCCCCACCCTCTTCAACTTATACATCAATGAATTGGTGAGGGCACTAGAACCGTCTGCAGCACCCGGCCTCACCCTATCAGAATCTGAAGTCAAATGTCTACTGTTTTAAATCAAATCGAACTTTATTTGTCACATGCGCCGAATACAACAAGTGTAGACTTTATGCTTACTTACAATCCCTTAACCAACAGTGCAGTTCAAGAAGAAGAAAATATTTACCAAGTAGACTAAAATAAAAAGTAACACAATAACAATAACGACGCTATATACAGGAGGAACCGGTAACGAGTCAGTGTGCAGGGGTACATGCTAGTTGAGGTAATCTGTACCTGTAGGTGGGGGCGAAGTGACTATGCATAGGTAACAAAGAAACAGCGAGTAGCAGCAGTGTACACAAGGGAAGGGAGGGGAGGTGGGGGGGGGGGGTTCGATGTAAATTGTCCGGTGGCAATTTTATGAATTTTCCAGCAGGCTTATGGCTTGGGGGTAGAAGCTGTTGAGGAGCCTTTTGATCCTAGACTTGGCGCTCCGGTACCGCTTGCCATGCAGTAGCAAAGAAAACAGTCTATAACTTGGGTGACTGGAGTCTCTGACAATTTTATGGGCTTTCCTCTGACACCGCCTATTATATAGGTCCTGGATGGCAGGAAGCTTGGCCCCAGTGATGTACTGGGCCTTTCGCACTACCCTCTGTAGCGCCTTATGGTCAGATGCCGAGCAGTTGCCAGACCGCTACAGTACACAAAAACTGTACATAACTCGGCCTAAACATCAGCGCCACGAGCTGCGAGACAAGGCAATAAGGGCCTTGTATGCCTTTAAAAGGAACATAATATTCGACATACCAATTAGGATCTGGCTAAAAAAAACACTTGAATCAGTTATAGAACGCATTGCCTTTTATGGTTGTGAGGTCTGGGGTCCGCTCACCAACCAAAAATTCACAAAATGGGACAAACACCAAATTGAGACTTTGCATGCAGAATTCTGCAAAAATATCCTCTGTGTACAATGTAGAACACCAAATAATGCATGCAGAGCTGAATTTGGCCGATACCCGCTAACTATCAATATCCAGAAAAGAGCATGTAAATTCTACAACCACCTTAAAGGAAGTGATTCCCAAACCTTCCATAACAAAGCCATCACCTACAGAGAGATGAACCTGGAGAAGAGTCCCCTAAGCAAGCTGGTCCTGGGACTCTGTTCACAAACACAAACAGACCCCGCAGAGCCCCAGGACAGCAACACAATTAGACAATTAGACCAAATCATGAGAAAACAAAAAGATAATTACTTGACAAATTGGAAAGACTTTACAAAAAAACAGAGCAAACTAGAATGTTATTTGGCCCTAAACAGTCACAGTGGCAGAATACATGACCACTGTGACTGAACCAAACTTAAGGAAAGCTTTGACTATGTACAGACTCAGTGAGCATAGCCTTGCTATTAAGAAAGGCCGCAGTAGGGGGACCTGGCTCTTGAGAAAACAGAGAAAACAGTGCACACTACCCACAAAATGAGGTGGAAACTGAGCTGCCCTCAGATTACACAAATCCACAAAGAATTCAAATCAAACCCAATTCTGATAAACTCTCATATCTCTTGGGTGAAATACCACAGTATGCAATCACAGCAGCAAGATTAGTGACCTGTTGCCAGAAGAAAAGGGCAATTGTAAAAACAACCCATATTTATGTTTATTTATTTTCCCTTTTGTACTTTAACTATTTGCACGTAATATGACATTTGTAATTTCTTTTTCTTTTGGAACTTTTGTGAGTGTAAAGTTTACTGTTCATTTTTATTGTTTATTTCACTTTTGTTTATTATCTAGTTCACTTGCTTTGGCAATGTTAACATAGGTTTTCCATGCCAATAACACCCTTAAATTGAAATTGAGAGATCGAGAGAAAGAAAGAGAGAGAGAGCGAGAGAGAGGAGTGAGAGAGAGGAGAGAGAGAGAGGAGAGAGAGAGAGGAGTGAGAGAGAGGAGAGAGAGAGAGGAGAGAGAGAGAGGAGCGAGCGAGAGAGAGATTCCCATGCAACAAAAAAAATGAATGTACCTACAAGTAAGTATCCAAGGCAACCAGTCAACAGTAGGATAGGATGACCTTTAATGCCCCAGAGGGGGAAATTGTCTGCTGCTGTGTACAAAATTGACACTGTACAAAACACACACAACATACAGTGCATTCGGAAAATATTCAGACCCCTTGACTTTTTCCAAATGTTGTTACATTACAGCCTTATTCTAAAATGTATTAATTACAAATTGTTCCTCATCAATCTACACACAATAGCCCATAATAGAAACAGTTGTTTATAAATGTTTACAAATGTATTAAAAATAAAAAACAGAAGTACCTTATTTGCATAAGTATTCAGACCCTTTGCTATGAGACTCGAAATTGAGCTCAGGTGCATCCTGTTTCCATTGATCATCCTTGAGATCTTTCTACAACTTCATTTGAATCCACCTGTGGTAAATTCAATTGATTGGACATCATTCGGAAAGGCACACACCTGTCTATATAAGGTCCAACAATTGACAGTGCATGTCAGAGCAAAAACCAAGCAATGAGGTCGTAGGAATTGTCCGTAGAGCTCCGAGACAGGATTATGTTGAGGCACAGATCTGGGGAAGGGTACCAAAAACTGTCTGCAGCATTTAAGGTCCCCAAGATCACAGTGGCCTCCATCATTCTTAAATGGAAGAAGTTTGGAACCACCAAAAACTCTTCTTAGATCTGGCCGCCTGGCCAAACTGAGCATTTGGGGGAGAAGGGCGTTGGTCAGGGAGGTGAACAAGAACCCAATGGTCACTCTGACAGAGCTCCAGTGTTCCTCTGTGGAGATGGGAGAACCTTCCAGAAGGACAACCACTTCTGCAGCACTCCACAAATCAGGCCTGTATGGTAGATTGGCCAGACAGAAGCCACTCCTCACTAATAGGCACATGACAACCCGCTTGGAGTTTGCCAAAAGGCACCTAAAGGACTCTCAGACCATGAGAAACAAGATTCTCTAGTCTGATGAAACAAGATTGAACTCTTTGGCCTGAATGCCAAACGTCACATCTGGAGGAAACCTGGCACATTCCCTACGGTGAAGCATGGGGCTGGCAACATCAAGCTGTGGGGATGTTTTTCAGTGGCAGGGACTAGGAGATTATTCAGGATCGAGGGAAAGATGAACGGAGCAAAGTACAGAGAGATCCTTGATGAAAACCTGCTCCAGAGCGCTCAGGACCTCAGCCTGGGGTGAAGGTTCACCTTCCAACAGGACAATGACCCTAAGCACACAGCCAAGACAATGCAGGAGTGGCTTCGGGACAAGTCTCGGAATGACCTTGAGTGGCCCAGCCAGAGCCCGGACTTGAACCCGATCTAACATCTCTGGAGAGACCTGAAAATAGCTGTGCAGCGACGCTCCCCATCTACATTGACAGAGCTTGAGAGAATCTGCAGAGAAGAATGGGAGAAACTCCCCAAATTCAGGTGTGCCAAGCTTGTGGTGTCATACCCAAGACGACTTGAGGCTGTCAAAGGTGCTTCAACTAAGTACTGAGTAAATGGTCTGAATACTTATGTAATTTTTCAGTTGTTTGTTTTTTACAAATGTGCAACGTTTTCTAAAATACTGTTTTTGCTTTGTCATTATGGTTTATTGTGTGTAGATTTATGAGGGGGGAAAAAAACATTTAATCCATTTTAGAATAAGGCTGTAACAAAATGTGGAAAAAGTCAAGAGGCCTGAATACTTTCCGAATGCACTGTAGTACATACATTGCACGTTACCCATGGCATACATGTTGAACACGTCTCGTACAACCAAATACATAATACATATTGCACACACTGCCCTTACACATTCTGTCAGCGGCATACTAACAGATCAGCTTAACTTATTGCTGTTTAGACACCATGGACCTCCAAGGTCCTAGCCTGGTCCCAGATCTGTGATTTTGAACACTCCATTTTTATTGTCAAGCCAAACAAGGTTTTGCATTACAATTCCATAAGAAGTTGGCAAGAGAACATAAAACAGATCTGGCACCCAGGCTGCCAAGGCCCCTGATTCACCCTGGGAAACATTCCTGATTACATGTTCTAATCAGGTGATTGACATCTCGTGTGGTGAATACGGGGGACGGGATGGAAATAAGCCTGACAGCTCTACTATACTGAGACAATCATAACACCCTCTGGCTACTTCTTAAGTCTGTAGGGAGCTGCTAGAGTATGTGACACGAGGTCAGATACATGTACCCCAGTAGCTTTCCTATGGAACGGGAAGGGCAAATAGGGTCCAAAAGGGTACATATGGGCTGTGTCTCAAATGGCACCCTATTTCCTACATAGTACACTACTTTGACCAGAACCATATGGGCCCTGATCAAAAGTAGTGCACTATATAGGGAATAGGGTGCCATTTGGGAAGCATACATAGTGTAGAGTAGCAAAAGTGGGGGGATAAAGGTTGGAATTACATGAGTGGAGAAAAGTCTCAAGAGTTCAGGTAACACAGGCTCAAGAAAACAATGTCAGGAACATGGCATTGACAGAGACTCTAAAGGCAGACACATAAATGTTTCTCTTGGAAGACATTTTGTTTATTATATTTAACCTCTTTTCAAGGAAAAGAACACCCTTGAAATGCTTTCAGAATGTCAAAAAGCAAGGAGCGTGGAGAAGGATTGTGGGTTCAATGATGTGCAGCGGAGATTCAGGCGGTAGGTTTTAAAGGGGGAGTGAATGGAAGGGAAAGCTCTGAGGTGAAGGGTTTAGCAGCTCCCACTCAGCAGACAGAGCTGAAGTCACAGCCTCACAGGCTCCATGTCCTAGTGGTGATTGAACCCAAGAACTGGACTGAATCCCAAATGGCACCCTATTCCCAATACCTGTATAATGCACTACTTTTGACCAGGACCCAAAGGGCTCTGGCCAAATGTAGTGCACTTTATAGGGAATTGGGTCCCATTTGGTACGCAGACATGGAGTTCCTAATGAAGCAGACCTCATTTCTTGGAAATGCATTTTGCACACACAGGGTTGGCTTGATATAAAACAGGGGGGAATCAACCATTGCTCATGAAAGGAATTCCATCCCACAGTTGAGGTTGTTTTTTACAGGTATTGAGTTAAATGTACTAGAACCCATAAGTTATTTGCGTCTGGTCAATTAAGGAGTCGTTTCAGCAGTGGGGTGTACGTGCCATTCAAATGGCTAGCCTCAGACTTTATTTACCATTATTGCCACCATTTATACATGATGGCAAGCACACAAGACAGAAGACCTGGCGAAAGAACAACTTCTGTTTTATCCACCCTATTTGTCTCTTTTGTTTATAATCAAGCAACTGAAAACTTGGCTAACCTCCACAAAATGTCATAGCAGCAGAGCATTTGTAATGGGAACATTCAGCCATATCATCCTCCCCCATCAGCTAGGCTGCATCAGCCTAAAGAGGTTTGAGGCTTTACAAGGTCAAAGACACTTGGACGGAACACAAAACAGACAAGTCCATCAAACTCCATATCTGTTTCATGTCCGTTTATTGTGAGAGCGGTGGAAATCAGCTTGACTTCCCCTGCTAATGTCTCTCAAGAGGTTAGGCTTCTAGCTATTCTAGTTCATCCATCCCTAAAACCACTGCACTGATACAACAATGGCCTTCCTTCCGGGCATAGTCCCCACACAGCACGACATCTGCAAATACGTTATTTGTACTCCACCTGTTGTGTCGACAAGTATAAGCATTATGACATTCCTTTCTATCTTTTGAAAGTGATACAAATGTTAACCATAAAAATGTATATGTCTGACCATAATCAAAATACAAACCACTCCCTTTCTGTTGGATCATTTTGATCTATTACGTCTACCCACCCACAGACAATATTTATATCTTGGTTTAAACTCAATTTCAGCTCATTTATGCAATGTCCAGACCGTTCTGTTATAGTAAGAGCTAGTGAACAACAAAGAGCTATTCCCAAACAGCATGTCCTTTCCAGCTGTAGAGGAGATGACTGACCCTGAATGAGCCACGTCGGCATGGATACACTCCCTCTGTGGTTCCTCATCCTTACGACTGATGGTTGTGTTACACATGAACGTGACCCGGGTATAGAAACGATTTAGAGGGAATGCCTCAAAAATAGAGCAAGGAGTAAAAGAATGAACAGCAGGATGGGCACATACAAATACACGTACACACACGTACACATATCGTAACACAGAGTAGCTGGCTAGCATCATTGTTTTCGGAGCCACATGCATTGGACCTACCCTTCACTGAACAGAAATATAAACGCAACATGTAAAGTGTTGGTCCCATGTTTCATGAGCTGAAATAAAAGATCCCAGAAATGTTATGTATCCACAAAAAGCTTATTTCTCTCATATTTTGTGCACAAATTTGTTTACATCCCTATTAGTTAGTGGGCCTGTCTGCCAAGTGTGTGGGCCTATGCCCTCCCATGCCCATCCATGGCTGCACCCCTGCACAGTCAGTTGAAATGCATAGATTGTGACCTAATGAGTTTATTTAAATGTACTGATTTCCTTATATGAACTGTAACTCAGTAAAATCTTGGAAATTGTTGCATGTTGCGTTTATATTTTTGTTCAGTATATACAGTGCCTTGCGAAAGTATTCGGCCCCCTTGAACTTTGCGACCTTTTGCCACATTTCAGGCTTCAAACATAAAGATATAAAACTGTATTTTTTTGTGAAGAATCAACAACAAGTGGGACACAATCATGAAGTGGAACAACATTTATTGGATATTTCAAACTTTTTTAACACAAAAAACTGAAAAATTGGCCGTGCAAAATTATTCAGCCCCCTTAAGTTAATAATTTGTAGCGCCACCTTTTGCTACGATTACAGCTGTAAGTCGCTTGGGGTATGTCTCTATCAGTTTTGCACATCGAGAGACTGAAAGTTTTTCCCATTCCTCCTTGCAAAACAGCTCGAGCTCAGTGAGGTTGGATGGAGAGCATTTGTGAACAGCAGTTTTCAGTTCTTTCCACAGATTCTCGATTGGATTCAGGTCTGGACTTTGACTTGGCCATTCTAACACCTGGATATGTTTATTTTTTAACCATTCCATTGTAGATTTTGCTTTATGTTTTGGATCATTGTCTTGTTGGAAGAGAAATCTCCGTCCCAGTCTCAGGTCTTTTGCAGACTCCATCAGGTTTTCTTCCAGAATGGTCCTGTATTTGGCTCCATCCATCTTCCCATCAATTTTAACCATCTTCCCTGTCCCTGCTGAAGAAAAGCAGGCCCAAACCATGATGCTGCCACCACCATGTTTGACAGTGGGGATGGTGTGTTCAAGGTGATGAGCTGTGTTGCTTTTACGCCAAACATAACGTTTTGCATTGTTGCCAAAAAGTTCAATTTTGGTTTCATCTGACCAGAGCACCTTCTTCCACATGTTTGGTGTGTCTCCCAGGTGGCTTGTGGCAAACTTTAAACTACACTTTTTATGGATATCTTTAAGAAATGGCTTTCTTCTTGCCACTCTTCCATAAAGGCCAGATTTGTGCAATATAACGACTGATTGTTGTCCTATGGACAGAGTCTCCCACCTCAGCTGTAGATCTCTGCAGTTCATCCAGAGTGATCATGGGCCTCTTGGCTGCATCTCTGATCAGTCTTCTCCTTGTATGAGCTGAAAGTTTAGAGGGACGGCCAGGTCTTGGTAGATTTGCAGTGGTCTGATACTCCTTCCATTTCAATATTATCGCTTGCACAGTGCTCCTTGGGATGTTTAAAGCTTGGGAAATCTTTTTGTATCCAAATCCGGCTTTAAACTTCTTCACAACAGTATCTCGGACCTGCCTGGTGTGTTCCTTGTTCTTCATGATGCTCTCTGCGCTTTTAACGGACCTCTGAGACTATCACAGTGCAGGTGCATTTATACGGAGACTTGATTACACACAGGTGGATTGTATTTATCATCATTAGTCATTTAGGTCAACATTGGATCATTCAGAGATCCTCACTGAACTTCTGGAGAGAGTTTGCTGCACTGAAAGTAAAGGGGCTGAATAATTTTGCACACCCAATTTTTCAGTTTTTGATTTGTTAAAAAAGTTTGAAATATCCAATAAATGTCGTTCCACTTCATGATTGTGTCCCACTTGTTGTTGATTCTTCACAAAAAAATACAGTTTTATATCTTTATGTTTGAAGCCTGAAATGTGGCAAAAGGTCGTAAAGTTCAAGGGGGCCGAATACTTTCGCAAGGCACTGTATAAATGTATCTGTGTCTCTGCATCCTGCTCCCAGTGAGTGGTTAAGTCAAACAGAAATCCATCAGTGGGACACGTGTTTTTCTCTCCTAGCACACTTCTGTTATAACTCTGTATTTCGCACCTCCAGCCACAGAGGACACGTGGATATTCTTCAGTGATATATTGTCCATGCTGGTGAAAGATTAAACGGAGTCATCAACTCTGAAGGCTTTGTACTGTGAGCCAGACAGCAAAACATACTCTCCCTCTTAGTCTCCCACATGGCCCAACAACAGACCAGTCCGCTCTCTGTCCCTTCAAGGTTCTCTGAAAGGGTTTTCTTTCTAACCTGACATTTTTTCAGAGTGCGGAGCCAGTTGTAGCCGCATGAGCCATGTCAGTTCTACTGCAGTACCAATGGGGCTCTGGTCAAAAGTAGTGTACTGTAAAGGGATTAGGGTTCCATTTGGGATGCACACCGTGTGTTTATTTTCCAAGCAGAGGAGTCTAGTGTACCCTATCCTTTACAACCCAGAATGTTCCATGATGAAACCCCATGACACCTAGGAGCAAGAGAAAAGAGAAAGGAGTCTTTGTATGAAATGGAACAATCCTACAGTAGTGTGTAGGTAGCCTATGATAACATTACCAGTTTCTTTCCTAGGATTCAAAAAAAGACTCATCAGCTGGTTGTGCTTGTTGACATGTGCTGGGTGATGTATTGCGCTTTCCACTGACATTCAAATTAGAGCCCTGCACAAGCATGAATTTAATGCCTGAGTCCTACCCATACATGCAACGTTCAGGCCCAGCCCTACACAGGCCAGAATGCTTTTGCCAAATTTAAGACTCTGCCCGAAAAAATATATTAAAAAAATAACTTTCTTTGTTAGTATGCATTAGCTGCTCGTCTCTGTCTGTCCCACGCTCCCTGCGCTTTTCGCGCTGCATCCGTACTGTTGCTGGTCTCAATGATGAGACTTGAGAGAGCAGTTAGCTGTTAGCTAGATATTTTTTGTCACTCTAAACTCAACAAAACTCAAGGAACAATATTATTTTATAGGGATGGGCATGAGTATCGAGTACTTGAGCACTCGAACGGACGTCAAAATTTGATCTTTAACCAGATACAGTGGGGCAAAAAAGTATTTAGTCAGCTACCAATTGTGCAAGTTCTCCCACTTAAAAAGATGAGAGAGGCCTGTCATTTTCATCATAGGTACACTTATGACAGACACAACTATGACAGACAAAATGAGAAAAAAAAATCCAGAAAATCACATTGTAGGATTTTTTATGAATTTATTTGCAAATTATGGTGGAAAATAAGTATTTGGTCACCTACAAACAAGCAAGATTTCTGGCTCTCAAAGACCTGTAACTTCTTCTTTAAGAGGCTCCACTGTCCTCCACTCGTTACCTGTATTAATGGCACCTGTTTGAACTTGTTATCAGTATAAAAGACACCTGTCCACAACCTCAAACAGTCACACTCCAAACTTCACTATGGCCAAGACCAAAGAGCTGTCAAAGGACACCAGAAACAAAATTGTAGACCTGCATCAGGCTGGGAAGACTGAATCTGCAATAGGTAAGCAGCTTGGTTTGAAGAAATCAACTGTGGGAGCAATTATTAGGAAATGGAAGACATACAAGACCACTGATAATCTCTCTCGATCTGGGGCTCCACGCAAGATCTCACCCCGTGGGGTCAAAATGATCACAAGAACGGTGAGCAAAAATCCCAGAACCACACGGGGGGACCTAGTGAATGACCTGCAGAGAGCTGGGACCAAAGTAACAAAGCCTACCATCAGTAACACACTACGCCGCCAAGGACTCAAATCCTGCAATGCCAGACGTGTCCCCTTGCTTAAGCCAGTACATGTCCAGGCCCGTCTGAAGTTTGCTAGAGAGCATTTGTATGATCCACAAGAAGATTGGGAGAATGTCATATGGTCAGATGAAACCAAAATATAACTTTTTGGTAAAAACTCAACTCGTCGTGTTTGGAGGACAAAGAATGCTGAGTTGCATCCAAAGAACACCATACCTACTGTGAAGCATGGGGGTGGAAACATCATGCTTTGGGGCTGTTTTTCTGCAAAGGGACCAGGACGACTGATCCGTGTAAAGGAAAGAATGAATGGGGCCATGTGTCGTGAGATTTTGAGTGAAAACCTCCTTCCATCAGTTAGGGCATTGAAGATGAAACGTGGCTGGGTCTTTCAGCATGACAATGATCCCAAACACACCGCCCGGGCAACGAAGGAGTGGCTTCGTAAGAAGCATTTCATGGTCCTGGAGTGGCCTAGCCAGTCTCCAGATCTCTACCCCATAGAAAATCTTTGGAGAGAGTTGAAAGTCTGTGTTGCCCAGCAGCAGCCCCAAAACATCACTGCTCTAGAGGAGATCTGCATGGAGGAATGGGCCAAAATACCAGCAACAGTGTGTGAAAACCTTGTGAAGACTTACAGAAAACGTTTGACCTCTGTCATTGCCAACAAAGGGTATATAACAAAGTATTGAGAAACTTTTGTTATTGACCAAATACTTATTTTCCACCATAATTTGCAAATAAATTCATTAAAAATCCTACAATGTGATTTTCTGGATTTTTTTTTTTCATTTTGTCTGTCATCTGTGTACCTATGATGAAAATTACAGGCCTCTCTCATCTTTTTAAGTGGGAGAACTTGCACAATTGGTGGCTGACTAAATACTTTTTTGCCCCACTGTATATATTTTTTCAAATACGGTAAAACTATTGGGTAAAACTTTTGTCTTGAAGACAACATTCATTTACTTTGACTTTAGTGTTCCGTTTGTACAAGTGTATATGTGGGGTAAAACAATAAAGAAACCAAGCCATGCATCAAACATAACTTATTATTAAACTCCCTTTCACCTCCGTGTCTCGCTCACTCAGTTGCGTTCTGATCTCTCCCTCTACACCAGTGGCATGTATTCATGGATGCCAAGGGGAGGCCAGGCTTCCCCAAACAATTGACCAAGAAAAATATATATTTTTAAATGTATCTTTCGATAAATAATCTTTCTGTGTTTCATACATTTCCTGCCATTCACAAGAGGCTGAATGTACCTCACCGGAGAAAGGATCCACTTTAGCAAAACAGCGCCCCTTTGTCTCAGTATGTGCAGAATATCTAACTGACGCTGTCTTGTCAGAAAGAGTTCAGACCAATCACATCACAAGTCAAATGTCATTTCTTGACTGGAAAAAATTGCATCTTGTTGTGTTGTTGTCCTCTGGTGGCTAGCTAGCTACCAAGAATCGGTGCTTTCCTAAATTAGCTATCGATAGAGATAGGAATTTGGACTTGTGGTTTGACTTAATTATCCGTTCTGGCCATTGATTATACCAGTGATTCTGATCCAACCCTAAATTCATACAGTACCAGTCAAAAGCTTGGACACACCTACTAATTCAAGGGTTTTTCATTATTATCTTGGCATTCTCTCAACCAGCTTCACGAGGTAGTCACCTGGAATGCATTGCAATTAACAGGTATGCCTTGTTAAAAGTTAAATTGTGGAATTTCTTTCCTTCTTAATGCGCTTGAGCCAATCGTGACAAGGTAGGCGTGGTATACAGAAGATAGCCCTATTTGGTAAAAGACCAAGTCCATATTATGTAAAGAACAGCTCAAATAAGCAAAGACGAGAGTCCATCATTACTTTAAGACATGAAGGTCAGTCAATGCGGAAAATTTCACTTTGAAAGTTTCTTCAAGTGCAGACGCAAAAACCATCAGGCGCTATCATGAGGACCGCCACAGGAAAGGAAGACCCAGAGTTACCTCTGCTGAAGAGGATAAGTTCATTAGTGTTACCAGAAATTGCAGCCCAAATAAATGCTTCACAGAGTTAAAGAAACAGACACATCTCTACATGAACTATGTGAATCAGGTCTTCATGGTCGAATTGCTGCAACAACAACAAAAACACTACTAAAGGACACCAATAAGAAGAAGACTTGCTTGGGCCAAGAAATACGAGCAATCAGTGGTGTACAGTACTTAAATAAAAATACTTTAAAGTACTACTTAAGTAGTTCTTGTGGGTATCTGTACTTTACTATTTATATTTTTGACAAGTTTTACTCCACTACATTCCTAAAGAAAATAATGTACTTTTTACTCCTTACATTTTCCCTGACACTCAAAAGTACTCGTTACATTGTGAATGCTTAGCAGGACACAAAAATGGTCTAATTCACGCACTTATCAAGACAACATCCCTGGTTATCCCCACTGCCTCTGATCTGGCAGACTCACAGCAATATGCCATCCCATCTGGTTTGCACTTAGTGGGACTATCATTAGGACAATGACCCAAAACACACCTCCAGGCTGTGTAAGGGATATTTGACCAAGGAGAGTGATGGAGTGCTGCATCAGATGAACTGGCCTCCACAATCACCCGACCTCAACCCAATTGAGATGGTGTAGAACAATAGTAAAAACAAAGAAAAACCCTGGAATGAGTAGGTATCCAAACTTTTGACTGTGCTGTATGTGATGAGTCCAAAAAGGTTTGTGGAAAACAGGTCAATGTAGATAGTCTGCATAGCTATTTGTTTAATTATTTAGAAGTCTTATGGCTTGGTGTTAGAAGCTGTTCAGGGTCCTGTTGGTTCCAGACTTTGTGAATTGCTACTGCTTGCCATGTGGTAGCAGAGAGAAGAGTCTGTGACTTGGGTGGCTGGAGTCTTTGACCATTCATAGGGCCTTCCTCTGACACCACATGGATGGCAGGGAGCTCGGACCCAGTGATGTACTGGGTCATACGCATTACTCTCTGTAGCGCCTTGCGTACGGATGCCAAGCAGTAGCCATAACAAGCTGTGATGCAGCCAGTCAAGATGCTCTCAATGGTGCAGCTGTAGAACTTTTTGAGGATCTGAGGGCCCATGCCAAATCTTTTCAGCCCTTTGAGAGGGAAGAAGCGTTGTTGTGCCCTCTTTACGACTGTGTTGGTGTGTGGACCATGATAGATCCTTAGTGATGTGGACACAAAGGTACTTGAAGCTCTCGACCTGCTCCACTACAGCCCTGTTAATGTGAATGGGGGCGTGCTCAGCCCTCCGTTTCCCATAGTCCATGATGAGCTCCTTTGTCTTACTGATGTTGAGGGAGAGGTTGTTGTCCTGGCACCACACTACTAGGTCTCTGACCCTCTACCTATATCGTTGTTGGCGATGATCAGGCCTACCACCGTCATGTCGTCAGCAAACTTAATGATGGCGTTGGAGTTGTGCGGGGCCACGCAGTCGTGGGTGAACAGGGAGTACAGGAGGGGACTAAGCACGTACCCCTGAGGGGCCCCTGTGTTGAGGGTCATCGTGGCAGATGAGTGGTTGCCTACTCTAACCACCTGGGGCGGCCCGTCAGGAAGTCCAGGATCCAGTTGCAGAGGGAGGTGTTCAACCTCAGGGTCCTTAGCTTAGTGATGAGCTTGGAAGGCATTATGGTGTTGAACGCTGAGCTGTATTCAATGAACAGCATTCTCACACAGGTGTTCCTCTTGTCCAGGTGGGAGAAGGCAGTGTGGAGTACAATAGAGATAGCGTAATATGTGGATCTGTTGGGGCGGTATGCGAATTGGAGTGGGTACAGGGTGTCTGGGATGATGGTGTTGATGTGAGCCATGACCATCCTTTCAAAGCACTTCATGGCTACAGAAGTGAATGTTAAGTGGCAATAATAATTTACCTTGGCTCTCCTGGGCAGAGGGACTACGTTTTTCTTCTTGAAACATGTAGGTATTACAGACTGGGTCAGTGAATGACTGGGTCAAGTGAATGTTAACCTGTTTAAAGGTCTTACTCACATGGGCTACAGAGAGCGTGATCACACTGTCAGCTGTAATTTAATAGTTACCCCACTTTACTTTTATATTTATTTATCATGAAACCAGATTAGCCAGCAGCATACCACCCTATATACCACTGCTGGCTTGCTTCTGAAGCTAAGCAGGGTTGGTCCTGGTCAGTTCCTGGATGGGAGACCAGATGCTGCTGGAAGTGGTGTTGGAGGGCCAGTAGGAGGCACTCTTTCCTCTGGTCTAAAAAAATATCCCAATGCCCTAGGGCAGTGATTGTAGATGCTTCCCTGGGTGCTGTCTTTCAGATGGGATGTTAAACGGGTGACTTGACTCTCTAAGGTCATTAAAGATCCCATGGCACTTATTGTAAGAGTAGGGGTGTTAACCCCAGTGTCCTGGCTAAATTCCCAATCTGGCCCTCAAAAAACCATCATGGTCACCTAATAATCCCCAGTTTACAATTGGCTCATTCATCTCCCTTGTAACTATTCCTTAGGTTGTTGCTGCAAATGAGAATGTGTTCTCAGTCAATGTAACTGGTAAAATAACAGATAAATAAATTAGCCTATGTTCCTGCCCAGAACAGTTCACATTTTGTTAGACATTTTTGGGTCACACAACACAGCTCTCACAGAGAATGATATTGATAGGCTATTAAAGTTGCTATAAACACATTAAAAGCTCCTGTAGCTGTAGTAAAATGTTCATGGTTGGGGCCATAAATTCTGTCAGAAGAAAAGGAAAGGCTTGTCCCTTACAGCCATCGGTCAGATGACTGCTCCCTCTCTCTTTTATCCCAGTACAAAGAGACCCAATGTAAAGTGACTGACTTCCTGCCAGATCAGAAAGCACTGTTAGCTGCCTACACGCACACACAAACCAAAATGAACAGTGGTTGCTCTCATCAAGTTGATATGCATTCCAAATGGGATGTTTTGAGACACAGGTTGCAAAACATCTCGTTTTGGGTACTTGAACATCGACCAAGTCCAACATAACTTTGCCAATGTCCTTGGGAGATCACTTCATTCAATGTGTTGAAAAGAGACACAATTGCACTGGGAAACACAGACTGGGCGATGATGATACTATCAACTCAAGACAAGTGAAGACTTTACCTAATCTTCATTCTTATCTGAATTGAATGACAAACACGGACTCCACCTGCTCGTAGGGTAGTAATTAAAAAATCCCTTGCTGACATTAACACAGAAAAACTGAGCCTGTAATCTTTTACCTGCCCTTTGAGGAACAATAAAAGCAAAATGAATGAGAGGGTACGTGCTTGGCTCTGTTTAGCTTTGGGCCCCCAGCTGGCTGTTTATACCCCGTAGGGAACAACGCAAGATGCAGCTGAATACGTCCCTCCCGCACCACCTCTGGTGTGTACTAAAACAAAAGGCCAAATCTGGCAACAAATAAAAAGACGTCACTGTGCCAAGGCCTTCTTCGCTCTGTGTGGTAGACCTATGCTGTCTTCATGAACAAAGAAAAGGAAAGGTCTGAGTATGACATGGTGTAGAAGTCAGTCTAGTAAAGATAACAACAAATATGTGCTTTAAATTAGAAGAAAAACGGATGAAAATCAATTGAAAAGGTGGAATACATATAATCTCCTATATCTAGTAAAAGGTAGTCATGGAGATGAGAAGGCAGGAAACGTCACTAGCATCCTCTTCTGAAGCAAAGTTGCTTTTGGCAACAGGCTATGTTTCATTTGGATTATTTTGCAGTGGGAATTCGGCCAAAGAATAAATAAATAAAGTTTGCTTGATGTGCACAATCAGCAGTCAGTCATTATCCAAAACAAATATGCATGTAAACATATTTTCTTTCCCAGCATCAGATGCTGGTAGCCAGTAGAGCGAGCATCCATCCAACCCCAGGCCCCGGGTGTTAATAGTATCAACTGTGTTTATTTTCCCAGAGCCCCTGGTGACCCTACAGCCTGTTGCCTTTGTTTCATGGATGCTGGAAGATTTATTTGTCTTTGTTTTTGAGTAACATCTACATGTGTAAGCACTTTAGGACTGTTGAGATAAATGGTTCTAGACCCCAAACATAATTTTGTTGGGAGAGAGGGAGTTTGAGGAATGGTGGAGTGGAGATGGAGTGGAATGCACATGCTTCTGGACACAATGAATGAATGGGACCAAATTCATTAGAAAGAGAAAGAGAAAGAGAAAGAGAGAGAGAGAGAGAGAGAGAGAGAGAGAGAGAGAGAGAGAGAGAGAGAGAGAGAAAGAAGGGGGAAAGAGACAGGAGGGCATAACTCTGAGCTCACATCCCAACTCCTTTTAAATCTTCCATTGCTGCTGTTCATGGTGGGAAAAGTGACACTCTAGAACCAGCCAGAAACAGAAACAACAGTGTGATAATGATAATGAATAATTTACAACCTATGGGTCAATGTCCCTAATTATGGCCTGAGCCCGTACCAGGTTATGTCCCAAATGGCACTATTCCAAAAGTAGTGCACTATATGGGGAATAAGTTGCTATTGACGATGTATTCCCAGCCTGGGAAAGACTTGTCCATCTCCAGAAGTCCTGGAAACCGTTTGGCTCTGCTCCAATGATTGTGCACAGACCCAACCTTCCCCAATGAGAAGAATGTCAGAGGAATGAGACTGTGGTCAGAATGTGGCAGAATCATGTGGTGGGTCCAATTTTGGGATTGAAAAAAACAGCAAATGCATTTTTCTTCCATCCTCCCTCTGTTCTAAAAACGGCAAATTCCTCCTTTTCTAAAAATAATGAAGCAGTTCTCTCTGGTTACCACCACATTTCTGCTGGTTACTCACAGGGAAAGACTCCTCATAAAAAGCCAATTGTTGAAGTAATCAAAGAGCTATGTTAATTACACCCAAAGTGGGTCGAACTCACATGATGACATGGATATAGAGTTTGCTGAATACATGCAGAAACTATTCCATTTGGTGCCAACGATGGTGAGTGTCTGGGAAAATAATACTTGCAATCTTAAGTATAAGACATGACATTACTCTGAAGGATGTTGGCTAATTGAGATGGCTGCATAAGTGTCCTACACAGAATTTGTCCAAACAGTTTTTATTGCGATGCCGATAACGCCAGAAAATCACTCAAAAGTAAAACAGTTGAAAACAACAGTGTATATTAAACGGTCTTCTTCCTGTTACACAATGTCTCCCCCCACCATATCAGGACACTGTTAATCAAGCTCTTAATTTGAATGTGTGAGCAAATAATATGTTGCGTGTGTTATTGTTCAACATTAATGTGTCAGAATCCATGTAATTCAAACAGAGATTGACTTGGGGGCAAATGTAGCAGAGGGGCCCATCTCTTCAAAAGACTCCCTGTTCTTTCTTTAAATCATACCTGTTCAAAATGGTCTGCAGGTCTTGTTGTGGTGTGGTCTTAGGTATCAATTATAAACTTGTGTGCCTCTGTCCAAGGCAACTAACCCCAACCCCCAACATCCCTCAGTTAGTTTCCTCATTCTAAAGTCAAATTAGGCTACATCCTACCATATATCCTGTCAGTCCAGTTCCTTGGGAGAGAAGGGACAGATGCTAAGAATCTGAGCAACAGGATGTATAAAGTGTAAAGAGAGATAAAGAGGATAAATAACCGAGAGAGAGCATGAGAGAGCATGAGAGAGAGAGAAGACAAATTCCATTCTCTGCCCGTGGTTTGTGTCAACAACAAAAAACAACAATGAATGTTCCTTCTAACAAGCATTGTGTTTGTGCATCTGCTTCATGTCGAATCGTGTGCGTATGATAGAAGTATCACAGAGTTTCTCAGCTCGAATACTGTACTGTCTGAGACACAGGTGAGTTGTGAGAAAGATCTCTCGGGCTGTGATCTGTCTTGTGGACGTCGTGTCCAGATATCTTGACCTAAAACGTTACGCGAATTTCTGTTCCCTTGATAAAAATAAGCTTAAATACCTTTCTCAATTTATGACAATAGTTAACATATAACACATATTTTACAAGATAAAATAGTCAGTAGGCTAGAACTGAAGGGTCTAATAACGGACGATTCGCCAGGTGACTCGATTCGCATCACCAACTGTATTATCCAGGTGCTTCATTGACTAAAATGTAGACAAGTAAAAGTAAGGATAAACAAGACTATTCACTTAATCTCGTTTTCAATCAAATATTGATCTTATCGGCTCTCATAATTTTGTTATTATTTGTTATAAAACTCATACAAATGATTGTAAAATATCATACCACCAATTTACAGCTCCTTTCGGGTCAGGGAACTTTGTCAAATGTAGTTTATTTGTTTAGGTCACCAACCTGTAGCTTGCAGCTTTTCTCTGGCAGCAAAATTGACTCCAAATATTGACAAGTCAAGATCCGACGCAGTGCTGAACCCTTCTCAACTTCAACGAATGTGAAATGCATCGTGCAGCCTACTACCTCCTGTGCGCAACAGCATCAGGCAAGCGCGTAAATTCACGCCCTCCAGAAATGTCGCTTCTCGCTTTACTGCCGAGGCACAGCCGCACAGGTCATTTCAAGTAGCACAGACAAAAACATTTTTTTACTGAGCTATTCATTTACTCTGGAAGTCTGTGTTTGTTTCGACAAAATCTCTATGTTGTCATTGTTAAAGCTGTGTTTTTGACTTGAATGTAAAAGTCAAACGTGAACAGAAGTCCGTAGACTGCTCCCTACTGTACCTTCTGGATCACAGACGACTGACTCATCAACCTGTATCTATCTGTTTGTTCTTCATCCCTGTGTTATGTTAGTGCCAGTCTGTACTATCAGGTTAACTCCTTGTCACCCATTAGTGTCATGCCGTGTTTGGCTTGACAATTACCAATGGAGTTAACAAGAGCACAAGCAGATCTGGGACCAGGTCGTGTATCTCACTAACCAGTGTAAAGAAGTAGTGAACTAAAAGTAGTTCAACTTGTAATTTAACTACATTTTGCATTAGCTTGGTGGTAGTTTAACTAAATTCAAATCTGGGTAGTGTTTGCACTAGTTAATAAATTTTTTGCCATGTAGTGGTGTAGATAACTACTGGAAGTACACTCTTACTACTCTTTTTGCAAAAATAAAATATGGGTGAAATAGGCAATAATTTCCTTTCTTTTTCAGCATCAGACCTGCGTAATTCTATCACTTGTGTTTAATAGGCTAAATATGACTTTGGGGTCAAATGTTAACATATGACCCCAAAATGATCTGTTCTTGCATTTATAGTCTATGACATTTCAGATTGACATATGCATTTTTTTTTTTTTAGCTTAACCATTTTCAGTGAAAATAAATTGCTAGCTTGGTAAACTATATTTTCAGAGTAGCTTCCCAAACACTGTCACTAACATTGGTTGATAAGAGGCTGATGGGGGTAAAAACTTAAGCAATTAACTACCATAAGGCTTCACTTTTGTGTTGTCACTCATTCAGACTTGATTAAGGTTCCTTACCAACTCACTCAGCAGAGTAAATACTCTGCGGTCACGAGAAACTGCTGGGTTCTTGAAAAAAGCCCTGGCAAGCAAGATATTATTTTCCTTTTTTTTTACCTCCATTTTCCACCAGTCTAAACTGGAGGTCTGGGGTTGATTAAAGAGTTACGTTGTGGCTCCATCCTGCCACTACCCATTAGGCATGAAAATGCATGAGCACATGGTAGTATGAACAAAGTTTCATCTCACATGTAACTGACTTAACTATTTCAACCTATTTATCTTGTGTTGTTCACCCTGTACTGTTAAAAGGCTTATCAGATGCTCAGAGGTCCTATGTTTCAATTATGTACAAAAAAAATTTTTTGGGGGGGGGGTCAATTATGTAATGGAATAATGGAACATTATTTTTGGGTGATAGCAACCACCTGAGCTGATCATTCCTAACAGCATGCAGTGGGTCTACCTTAAAGACTACAATGCATAGACCATACAGACACATGTATACACAGTTCAAGTCAGGTCACCAATGTAGAGACAGTCACTGGTACCAAAGTAATGTAACACTGACTCCAGGTATTTCATATAATAATAAATACCATACAGCAATCTAGGTGTGCGTTACATTACATTTGTGGTAAGGTCAGTGGTCTTGAACCTCTGATATTTATAATTCTATTAACAGTCATAGACATCATACTCCGCTTCTCTGATTATTTTCCTTAGTAGATCAATAGTGCCATCTACTGCCCACTGTAATACAGCAGCAGTGCCATGATGAGCCAAGACGAGGGTTGCACAATTCTAGGAACTGGCAATAAATTCCCTGGTTTTCCCAGAATGAGGAGGGAATAAGCAGGAAAGCTCCAACCAGGATTTCTGGAAACCAGGGAATGTATTGAAAGTTCCCGGAAGTTTGCAACCCTAGCCTCGAAACACACGTCTAGCCTCGAAACACACGTCTAGCTTCGAAACACACGTCTAGCCTCGAAACACACGTCTAGCCTCGAAACACACGTCTAGCCTCGAAACACACGTCTAGCCTCGAAACACACGTCTAGCCTCGAAACACACGTCTAGCCTCAATTTGTGGACTTGTGGACTTCAGGAAACAGCAGAGGGAACACCCCCCGATCCACATCGATGGAACAGTAGTGGAGAGGGTAGCAAGTTTTAAGTTCCTCGGCATACACATCACAGACAAACTGAATTGGTCCACTCACACAGACAGCATCGTGAAGAAGGCGCAGCAGCGCCTCTTCAACCTCAGGAGGCTGAAGAAATTCGGCTTGTCACCAAAAGCACTCACAAACTTCTACAGATGCACAATCGAGAGCATCCTGGCGGGCTGTATCACCGCCTGGTACGGCAACTGCTCCGCCCATAACCGTAAGGCTCTCCAGAGGGTAGTGAGGTCTGCACAACGCATCACCGGGGGCAAACTACCTGCCCTCCAGGACACCTACACCACCCGATGTTACAGGAAGGCCATAAAGATCATCAAGGACATCAACCACCCGAGCCACTGCCTGTTCACCCCGCTGTCATCCAGAAGGCGAGGTCAGTACAGGTGCATCAAAGCTGGGAACGAGAGACTGAAAAACAGCTTCTATCTCAAGGCCATCAGACTGTTAAACAGCCACCACTAACATTGAGTGGCTGCTGCCAACACACTGACACTGACTCAACTCCAGCCACTTTAATAATGGGAATTGATGGGAAATGATGTAAATATATCACTAGCCACTTTAAACAATGCTACCTTATATAATGTTACTTACCCTACATTATTCATCTCATATGCATACGTATATACTGTACTCTATATCATCGACTGCATCCTTATGTAATACATGTATCACTAGCCACTTTAACTATGCCACTTTGTTTACATACTCATCTCATATGTATAAACTGTACTCGATACCATCTACTGTATCTTGCCTATGCTGCTCTGTACCATCACTCATTCATATATCCTTATGTACATATTCTTTATCCCCTTACACTGTGTATAAGACAGTAGTTTTGGAATTGTTAGTTAGATTACTTGTTGGTTATTACTGCATTGTCGGAACTAGAAGCACAAGCATTTCGCTACACTCGCATTAACATCTGCTAACCATGTGTATGTGACAAATAAAATTTGATTTGATTTGATTTGAATTTAGGCAAGTGACTTGTTTCAACCTCGGAAGCATTTTTTGTTTTGTTCAAGACAATACATTTACTGTATAGGATCCAAAATGGTAGGTAGACTGGATGTTCAGAACAGTACAGTTATGAGTGACAATATTCAAATGAAAAAATATCTTTAATGCTTCACACAATTTCAGATAAAATAGTGGGAGACACTCAAATTTCCCTTCTAATTCAAGTGCTTTAAATGCTTAATTACACTCAATAAAAAAAAACATTTATAACCTTATGGCATCTGACAACATATTCGATATGATTCACCTCCCGTTGCACCCAAAAGCAGAACAAAGACCAATGCAAACATTATCTCACAATGGAATCATACCAATTGGTTGTCAAATGAGTAACAAACACTTTCATCATAAAGGTTATATCCCAAATGGCACCCTATCCCCTTTATAGTGCACTACTTTTGACCGGGCCCTGGCACAAAAAAAAAATTGTACACAATATAGGGAATAGTGTGCCGCTTTGGAGGCATGCTAAGAGTCAGTCACTACAGCACCCTAGAACCAATAAGACTAACATCCTGTACTACTCCATTTGAAACGCTGGTCATTTATTAAGTTATTATAACTTGCACAGTTGGGGTCTAGGGAGACCTCAAGCATTCCCTTTATAGTGCAGTACTTTAGACCAGGGCCCATAGGGAAACCCATAGGGCTCTGGTCAAAAGTAGTTGTCTGACATCCTTAATCGAATTCCACTGCTCTATCGATCACTCCATACAAGAAATGCTAGTGGATGTGGCCAGAGTGATGAGGATGGGCAGTCAGACTACAAAAGTATTGCACTATGTAGGGACGCAGTCTGAATGATTACCTCTACATACCACAAGGGTTGTTGGTACTCACTACTAAAAACATACTGTAAGTACTATACTGACCTTTCAGATAGCTTTCCATATCAGAGAGAGAAATACCTTTACAAACACACACACACACACACCAGTCATAATTGTGTAATTGAAAGATTAAATTAATTAATACATTATGTAAAAAAAATGTTGGACACAGGTATTTGTAACACAGAGACCTTTCAGCAAACATTCACACATTTTGTCATTAGTATAGTTCAATATATATGTTTTTATGCAGCACAGGGCACTGACTGGCCCAACAGTAAACTCATTTTATAGTGAATTTGGCTACAAGTTGAAACTGACAACTGCATGAGAGTAGTAGGTACAGTATCATAGTTTACAACCACAAGTACTTTTCGAGGTGGTTTTCTTCCCAGGTGGGGGAATGTTATCTTTGAGGAACAAGGCCTAGTTTTTAGCTAGGCTCCAAAACAATCAAATCAACTAAGTTGAAATACATATAGCAATAGACCCAGATCTATAGTTGTATGCTTACAAATAGACCCCTTTGCACCATAGTAACCAATGTCCAGTGCAATAACACTAACATGTACACTACCAATCAAAAGTTTGGGTCACTAAGAAATGTCCTTGTTTTTGAAAGAAAAGCTATTTTCTTTGTCCATTAAAATAACATAAAATTGATCAGAAATACAGTGTAGACATTGTTAATGTTGTAAAAGACTATTGTATCTGGAAACGGCTGATTTTTTAAATGGAATATCTACATAGGCGTACAGAGGCCCATTATCAGCAACCATCACTCTTGTGTTCCAAGGGCATGTTGTGTTAGCTAATCCAAGTATATCATGTTAAAAGGCTAACTGATCATTAGAAAACCCTTTTGCAATTATGTTAGCACAGCTGAAAACTGTTGTTCTGGTTAAAGATGCAATAAAACTGGCCTTCTTTAGACTAGTTGAGTATCTGGAGCATCAGCATTTGTGGGTTCGATAACAGGCTCAAAATGACCAGAAACAAAGAACTTTCTTCTGAAACTCGTCAGTCTATTCTTGTTCTGAGAAATGAAGGCTATTCCATGCGAGAAATTACCAAGAAACTGAAGATCTCGTACAACGCTGTGTATTACTCCCTTCACAGAACAGAACGGGCTCTAACCAGAATAGAAAGAGGAGCAGGAAGCCCCGGTTCACAACTGAGCAAGAGGACAAGTACATTAAAGTGTCTAGTTTGAGAAACAGATGCCTCACAAGTCCTCAACTGGCAGCTTCATTAAATATTACCCGCAAAACACCAGTCTCAATGTCAACAGTGAAGAGGCGACTCCGGGATGCTGGCCTTCTAGGCAGAGTTCCTTAGCTAACCCAACGTGCCATTGGAACACAGGAGTGATGGTTTCTGATAATGGGCCTCTGTACGCCTATGTAGATATTCCTTTTTTTAAATTTTTTAAATCTGCCGTTTCCAGATACAATAGTCTTTTACAACATTAACAATGTCTACAATGTATTTCTGATCAATTTTATGTTATTTTAAATGGCCAAAAAAACATGTTTTTCTTTCAAAAACAAGGAAATGTCCATTTCTAAGTGACCCCAAACGTTTTGAATGGTAGTGATATTTACTGTTTCAATGCAGGCTTCCTAATTAATTTGTTTTCCAACATTGCTTCCTGTTGAACCTTGCCTGAAATAAGAGCGGGAAAACACAGATAGTGCCCTGTTTAAATGACTTGTGCTGAGGAAGACCACAATGGTGACATTGTCATCTTGATACTCGTAAAACTGTTTGTAGCAAAAATAATCATTATGGTCAAATAAGTGATTAGACGCAACCCAAAAACATTGAGGTGCTTAAAATAGATGTGCTTGCTGGCTTCAACTCTGTTCAGTGTTTAGTCCATTGCAGCGTGTTTTTACCCTTTCCAATCCTTGCACAGAACAGCATCCCCCCATCCCAAGTGTTATTTTTCAAGGTTTTTCCTGCTTTTTCCCTGTGTCACCTTTGATGGTCCATAGCCTTCCAAGTAAAATAGACCATTACTACTTGTCCATTCTCAGTGGCCTAGGCATTCCAAACCTCTTTGCTTTTCTTACATTCCTCTAAACAGCACTTCCGTTTAATACACCAAGTTTTACGCTGGACAAGCTGTTGTTGGACGAACTTGGCTGTAGTCTGCCTGTCCTCTGTGTCAAGGACCCCACTTCAAACACCTCCTGGATGGCTTTGCGGAAACAATGGAAGTTATAGTCTATTAAACCTGAAAGAAAACATCAGAAAATAAATCACGCTATATGAATTTATTTCAAAACGAATTAGGCCAGTATCTTCCAGCACTACAAATGAGATAAGCATGGTAGTGCAGCGTGTTAAACTTCTTCTAAAGGCTATATGCATGTCGGTCAAATCAACAATAGGCTGCTAACATAAATGGTTAAATCCTATAAATGGTGCCAGACTTTTGTCTTACCTTTCTTTTCAAAGCTCTCCTCTCTAAGGATGCAAACAAGGGCTAGGAACTTGGTGACCTCTTTCAGGTAGAGTATGGTGGTATTGTTGAGCTTAATGATGGCCAAAGACTCTTTATCATATGCACTGCCATTTCCATCTTCCCTCAGGCTGCAATGGAAGAACACAAAGCTGTTCACTTTTTACAATCCCAAAATAAACTCAAAGCTCTCCACAATAGCTTTTCACAATCACAGCAATCTACGATTTCTTGTCAACCTTTACAATCACAAAAGCATCCTTACCACCTGCTTCTACCGAATACAGTGCCAGAGTGATGCGTATTCACTGCACTGTTCATCTCAAATGATTTTCACATAAATCCCAAGCATGTACAATATAATTGATTGAAGAGACAGTTAAATAGGATGTCCAATACACACATTTTTAAATGTCATGACAGGGATCATCAACTAGATTCAGACGAGGGGTGATTGTTTTCTTGAGCAGATGGTCGGGGGCCGGAACAAAATTACAAATGATTTGTAGACTGCAAATTGACGACAAGAAGCCCAAACACATAATAGTTGACTAAAACACAATAATTTGAAACCTTTCTTACATTTGTCTACGATCACGTGTCTCTCTATTATGCGTGGGAATACTTGGGAACAGATTTCCAAAATTAAAATCACTTGGAGCTGATTTCCTGTTGTTTTTGTAGTCTTATGTCCAACAATGATTTATTATTAGTGTTTATTTATTTTTAATTTTTTTGCTTATAAAACTTGGGAGGCCAAATAAAACCACCTGCGGGGCAAATTCGGCCTGCCAGTTGGGGAACCCTGGCATATGATTTTCTCTCACCCATAGATACAAGAGACGTCAATGACAACATCGATCATGTCACAACAAAGCTCGTATGACTGCATGTCCACAGGGGAGCTGTCGGTGGCGATGTAAATCTTACTGACCACGTCAAACAGGAAGGCTTTCTCAATCCCAGAATTCTGTCCAAAAATAAAAACACAGGGGCAATTTTGACATAAGAAACATTATCGAAAGGACTAAAACATTGCAAAAAATCTGTTGAGATTTGTGTAGAAGTACAGAAAAACAAGCATCAGTTCAAATCAGCTTATTGGTCAAAATAATACATACTGATATGAAAATGTTCACAAGGTTTTCCAATGTTGGTAGCTGAGGAATGAGCTTCTGGACAACTTTACTGAAAGCCTCAAATATAGAGTGGTCATAGATGCTGGTCAAATAAAAGCTGAAACATGGAAAGAGAGAGGAGAAAGAGAGAATTGAGATCGCAGTTATATTTCCTGTGTTTCTAACAGTTCCTCTCCCAACATGTTAGGTCAAAAACAAGCTGATCCCTCTGAGTAACATTCAGCCACATACCTAACCTACCACCAGTTAAGGACAAAACAGACTGCGCCGACAAATGGTTAAAAGCAAGTGTGTGGCCTTCATATCTCATCTGACCACAGAATTTCAGCTGACATTTACTACTGTTCATTTCCCTAAGATTCTTCATGTTGAATAGCCACAGTTGGTCCAGACCCAGCAGGTGATCTACTGCGCACGGCCGACGTTCATTATGTTGTGCCTTGTCCTTTATACTAAAGGCTGTTACACACGTCATGCAAACAGAACGACGGAGCGCTGTATATAGTCCGTTCCAAATGTTGAGCCACACAAAAGTACATAGAACTACATGTGAAAATGACGCGTCGTTGCTGTGTTTGCATAGTTTGAGTGAAGTGTGTAGGGCCCTTAACCTGAGATGAAGCTTCTCCAGGCTGGCATCTGCCAGGTCATCGTTGGCTCTCTGATGGACGTCTCTTTGGGTTTCTATCTTGTGGTCGTCTGACAGGCCATCAACCTTATGGATAAACACCTCAAAGTTGATCTCTGGGTTGACCCTGTAGGCTCTGGACACTGTGAGATGTAGCCTCCCCAAGGCTTCAACATAATCATCCTGATGAAACCAATAGAGAACAAAGGCATAAGTAGAGCAGACACAATGCATCAGCCTATTTTTTAAAATAAATAAAGATCAGTGGAACTGTAGGCTGTACAGTCAGTCTCCCAGGACTGCTGTAGAAAAGAAGAGCCTTCTCAATGTTTGCCATGGGTAGTGGGCAATTGCATGGTTACGGAATTATGCTGAGACTCATTTTTTCACTTTCAAATGTATACCTAACAAAAAAAACATTGATTTTAGAGTTAAACAAACCATACATCTCTATGCACAAGGACTACTTTTAACAATTTCCACTGCACATTTTACAAAAAAACATTAACAGGAAGAACTGTGCAGATAAAAAGTTCAGTAACAGAATAAAACTGAGGGAGATTTTACCATTATTCTGTTACCAAACTGTGCATCTGCAGTTTTCTAAGTAGTCATTAGAGTTGTATGGTTTGTTCATCTTTGAAATCAATGGTTTTTGTTTGGCATACATTTTAAAGCATAATTAAAGTGTGTTACCTTGGAATTGCCCTAGTACGATGTCTAACATTCCTCTAGTATTCTCACCTGAGCATCAATGACGAATATCAAAGCCCCCGTGCCCCTGAAGATCATCTCATAGTCAAAGGTAGGGTCAAAAAAGTCCACCTGACCAGGGAAGTCCCAGATTTGAAAATTGACGAAAGAGCTGCTGGAGATGTCATCCTTGTAGATTTTGTTGGTGCTCTCCAAGAACAGCGTCTCGTTAGGCGACATCTTGTGGAATACAACCTGGATATTGCACAACAGATGTTTAAATTAGACAAATACAATCAGTGTACATTACTACTTGACTAACTAGCTATGTAATCAACAATTTGAGTAGTGTGCTATGCATAAACACTATGGTGCATACACATTATAAACATTGTAGTGATGCACAGAAGAACTGACCAGCAGCAACTTATTGGAGAACTAAACTAACAGAAGTATAGCAACACACCTTTTGAATAGATGACTTTCCACTTCTCCGCAATCCCATCAGCAGGATCCTTGGTTTACTGTCACCTGATGTCGTGCTCTCCTCCTCGATATCTGGTTCCTCTACTCCGTAGCCAAAATCCTTTGGGAAAGAGTCCACAACACCATAATTCCGAGCCAATGCAGGCTCCTCGTACTGAATCGACATTTTACCTCAACTTCACCAAACAAATCAACGTTAGCGATTGTTAAATCTACTGGTCAAATCCAACCCTGTTTGGAGATAGCTAGGCTAGTTAGTGCTAACGCTAACTACTCAGATAGCTTGCTAGCTACTGGTTTTGCTTGGTTGTTCACAACCTAGTCGTGATTTGAAAATAGACGATAGGTAGTGCTGTTATAGGGTGTATTCACTACGAACTAAATACCAGCATTTTAGTATCAAAAAACATTATTGTATACTATACTTCCGCTACCCAACACCCACGGGTTTAGCTTATCAACTTGCCAATTTTGTCTCACTTCCGCCATAACCTGTATTTCCCGCCCCCTTAATCTCATTGGTTCTCCCGCCTAAAACGTTAATCATAGCCCAAAACGTGTACATCTACGCACAGCAGTGTTAGAACATTGGCCCGTTGTCTTTCCTACTTCTCGAATTTTCAGCGCAGCTCAAGCAATTTCTCCAACCGTCAACACATTGAGATGAATAGAGGACGCGTACCGGGACACGCGTTGGTTGGGAATTTAGTTTGTTGGGGGGGCCAAGGGCTGTTCTTTTCACGAAGCAACACTGAGTGCCTGGATACAGCCCTTAGCCGTGGTATATTGGCCATATACCACAAACCCCAGAGGTGGTGCCTTATTACTATTATAAATGGGTTACCAACGAAATTTGAGCAGTACAAATTAATGTTTTGTCATACCCGTGGAATGTGGTCTGATATACCAAGGCCGTCAGCCAATCAGGGCTTGAACCACCCAGTTTATAATTTTGTTTATATAAGGGGTGGGTCTAATCCTGAATGCTGATTGGTTAAAAACCCATTCCAGCCTGTGTCTATTTCACAAATTACCACCAGCTATTACACCAGCTATTACATTAAAATGCCTATTTTCTCCACTGACTGCTCAATCTACTGTCTCATCAGCCCAGCTATTTATTTTTTAATTAACTAGCCAAGTCAGTTAATAAGAACAAATTCTTATTTACAATGATTTCCTACCAGGGAACTGCCTTGTTCAGAGGCAGAATGAGTCAGTTTTACCTTGTCAGCTCAGGGATTTGATCCAGCAACCTTTCGCTTACCTGCCCAAAGCTCTAACCACTAGGCTACCTGCCTTGATCATCACAATAAAATGCATATTATATCATATTTCTTTTAGACTAACATTTCATTTTCAACAGAGGAGATTTGAATAAAACCTTGCTGTCAGGACACTGTTGTTCAGAGGAGCAAGAACGTTGCCAGCCAGTATGGCAATCCAACAATTAGAACTATCGAAGTTATTGGAAACTCAATAGTAGACTGTTGGAATAGGCTAATTTCAAGATCATTGCCTAAGATATTATACAACAAAATTTGAGGAAAGCCCAACCATTTAAGTCTTATGGGAAATATTGGGAATTAATGAAGTATGAAAAAAGACAAACAGCCATGAAGAGAGGTAAAGAAATTGCTGAACTTAAAAGACTGAGGTAAAATAAATTTAAGGAAATACTTTTTCTAATCTCTATGGAGGACCTTGATGAAGAAGGAAAGGCTCAGTTATTTTCTTTACAACTAGAAATGGCCCAATGAATGAAGAGAGAACAACAGTGGCATTTGTAAGATCAAGAAGGAGATGGTTGGAGGAAGGTAAAAATACACAAAATCATTTGACAATTTCGTGAGAAAATCTGAATTTACCTCAATTCATGAGTTTAATATAGATGGCAAAGAAAATGAAAACCCCAAAGATATTTCAAAATATGTTTCAGAATTCTATGGTAATCTTTACACCAGTAATGCCTGTCCTACTAGTGACATATCTGCCTTTCTAGACGAAGACTTCCAAAAGTCTTGTGATTAATTAATTTAAATGAATGAAATGTTAAAAAATTATCAGCAAGATAAAAGAGAACAAATCTCCAGGGAATGATGGCCTTTTTTTGTGAATTCTATAAATATTTTCAGGAGGATATTGCTGAATTTATATTTAATGTTTTAAGGAGGCAATTGATTTAGGGGTCCTGCCTGTTTCTGCAACACAAGGCCTCATTTCTGTTATCCCCAAACCAAACAAAGATCCTATGATGTTAGAAAATTGGAGACCAATCACATTAATGAACAATAATGGAAAGCTACTTGCATGCATCTTTGTAGAAAGACATAAAAGGTCTTGACAAAATCATTGATGATACCCAGTCTGGTTTTATGAAGGGCAGACATATATGTAATAATATTCGACTAGTATTGGACTTGATAGACTACAATGAGCACATTATGGAAGATAGCTTTATTTTATTTGTAGACTTTTACAAGGCTTTGATACAGTAGAACATTATTTTATTTTTGAGACTTTGGTTTTGGTCAATATTTTCAAAGTGTAATTAAGACACTTCACAATAATAGCAATGCTCTGTTAAATTATCCCATGGAACTTCAAAGAGATTCGACATTAGAAGCGGAATTTAACAAGGATGACCAATTTCTCCTTTCTTATTTTTATTGGTCACACAAGTTATGGTACTTTATATCTTATACGGATAGATTTAGGGGTATTCAGATACAAGATAGAGAGATCAAATGTTCATTATTGTCTGATGACACCACCATTTAAAAAAAAAATATTATAATGAAGCCAGGAAAGCTATTGAGTGTATTAATGTCTTCTCACATGTATCTGGTTTATCTCTGAATATTAGGGAATGTGAATTATTTGTGTTGAAAATATGTGACTTAAACTCAGTATGTAATATCCCTGTATAAGATGTGGTCACATATCTTGGTATTAAAGTTAGCAAAGATCAGAAAGAAAAGGCCAATTTAAATTGATCTCCTATTGTAGAGAAAATTGGAAAGAGATTTAATGCATAGTCCCATGGGATGTTGGCTATCAACAACAAGGCAACTCCTATGACTAATTGGGAATGGGACACAAGCGTAGGATTGATCACCCTGTCGCTGGCCGCCTTTGGGGAGGGTGTATAGTGTGAAAGGCCGAAACACCCTAGGAACCAAAGGTGCACTACTGACGATGCGCTCCCCAAATTTCACCACCACGCTCACTGTTCATTAACTCTTGGAAGTGCTTGCACAAAGGATAGTAACATCTCATCCTGTGTTCTTGGAATCTAACTTCTGGTTATTATGAGATTTTTCTTTATCTGGACTGTACTTTTGTCAAAATCTGAAAGTCTGTCCAGATTAGTTTATACCTCCCTTGCCTTGGATGTTCCTCTGTCAGTAACTAAAACGGTTGATTCTAAATTATTTAACTTCATGTGGAGGAATAAACCTCATTATTTAAGAGAAGCAGTAATATGTAGCACTCAAAGTGGGGAAGATTTGAATGCTCTGGATTTTAAAACCTCTAATATAATCTTTAAGATCAAATGGATACAAAACTATTTAAGAAATAAGGATTGCATTTGAAATATAATCCCTAATTTAATATTCCAACAGATTGATGGAATACAATTCTTACTCAAATGCAATTTTGATGTGGGTAAGATCCCAATTAACCTAGCTAACTTTCATAAAAAGCACTTCTAACTTGGAACCTCATGTAAAAACATAATTTCCCCCCAAAAAAGATATACAACCTGGAATAATAAAGGCATAAAATACAAAAACAAGTCTTTGTTTTTCCAGAACTGGTTTGACAACAGCATTATCTGGGTTAAACACTTATTGAATAATGATGGACAAATGTATGATCATCCAGAACACATGAGAACACACAATGTTACATTCACTCCTGAGGATTTTCAAAAAGTTGTTATAGCTGTCCCTAAAGGTGCCATTCTTCTTTTGGGAGATTATAACAGTACTCCAAGTTCAACTGTTGAGGATTTTGTAGCCTCAATACAGCTAGAAGGAATTGACATTTTAAACTATTAATGTAGTAACATGTATATAAGAAAACTATGTCAAAATGTTACTATCCCCTCAGCTAAAATATAATGGAATACAGCTCTAGGACAAGTGAACTGGAACAAAGTCTCGCTGTTGTCTGGCAAATATTGTATATCTAATAAGGTGAAAGAAGTATTATACAAACTCATTCATAGAATCTACCCTGTAAAGACCTTTATTACACACAGATTCAAAACAGCTATTGATAACAAATGTGTATTTTGTGGTTGTGACCCAGAAACTCTTTTGGGACTGTTCTTATGTCAGAATATTTTGGAGTGCGTTAGAGTATTTTATTTTAAAAGAAACTACAATTGATATTAATTTGCGAGACTCTGATATTATGTTTTATTTTTATCCAAATTATATGGACCCTGATTTAACCTTCATTGTTAATTTGTTTATTTTTCATACCAGATTCTTTATTCATAAAATGAAGTGGGCGAAGAACAAACCTATCTTCACATTGTTTGAGATAGGATTGAAATATTTAGAAATTATCAGTAAGTGTAAAAACAAAAAAGCAATACGTACACTTTTTGTCAAATTGAAAATGTATCTCGATATGTAACACCCATGTCTATGTACTCTTGTTTGTATATTTCTGTTTTGTATTTGTTTTGTTCATAATAATAATAATTTATTTTAAAAAATGACAAAATGACCAGCCGGCTTGGGCAGCAACCCTAGATTTGTGTCGGGACTATATCTTGTGGAATAATTCAATGGTATGAATAAATAAAAATACAACAAATTAATCATAGTTTTAGCAATCGTAACCTTACCACCGTGGAAGGGAGCAGTCAGGGGTATATTCACTAAACGGAACTAAACGGAAGCAAACAGAGAAACGGAACAAAACGGGGAGGGTCCTACCACAATTTGTCCAATAGAAACTCTAATTTTCGTTGTAAAACGTTTTCCCTTTGGAGTGAACCGTTTCTGTTGCAAAACGTTATGCAACAGATGAGACATTTTGCAACAGAATCTGCGTAATGAATACAACACAGGCTTAGTTTTTTGATAAATATTTCCAGCTGTAGATAGTTTACTTATCTTCATAACGTAACATATTTGGTCGCCAGGCATAATGTCCTATTACAGAGTAAGTATACAAAAACTTTCTTCAATTAACTTCATACGAGTGGTTTGAAGATAGCGCTTTCATATCCTGTGTTTTCACTTGTTAACGTAGTTTTAGCTAACGTTACCTGCATTAATTTATTACTTTAACTTTCACGCTTTATTGGCTAGCTTGTTTAGTAGTTAGTTTTCAAATTTCATGGTCAACCAAACATATTTGTATTCTGCTTGCTGACTGCCCGGAAACAGTCAAGTAACTGAAGTAGTAAGCTAGTTGCTGCAAATGGACAACGTTTGTTTTGTTACAGCCTTTTAAATGTGTTTTCTTTATTGTTTCTTTCAGGGTTCTGAATCTAAGAGGGAACAATTTCGAAGGTATCTCGAAAAAGCGGGTGTTCTTGACACTCTCACCAATGGTAGGTCTTTCAGAAATTCAAGGACATTACTGCCACAATGCATAGACTATGTATGCATATAGCCATTGTCTGTGTGAGAAACTTTGTTTTAATTTTTCTTTTAACTGTAACCACTTGACTGTGTAAACGTAGTAACTTTGAGTTCTATACACATCACCACCAATGTCCATAACCACAGTCCTGCTGTTTGCAGTGTTGGTGGCCCTATACGAAGAGACAGAGAAACCTAATAATGCTTTGGAGTATCCTTTTGTCTTGGCTTGGTAATACTCCAAATTGATATAACAGAAGCGTCTTAAACTAACTGATCTTATTGATGGTTCCTGTCATTTTTAATTTAATTTGTGATGAGAGATGCATGTATGTAGAACAAACATGCATCTCTGACAAAGAAATACCACAAATAGAGCCTATCTGCACAGGTCAAGAATGTTTTCGTACTGAACATGGCCCATGTAGGCCTAGTCATTGGGCGGGGAAATTACCTTGACCAAAGTATGGTGACTACAGCCCCCTGGCAACTCGGTCAAGGGTAGAGTTTGTCTACATCACAAAATCCGCATCTACAATTGTGGTTGTGCATGCGACGTCTTTAAAATCTCCATCCCTAACTATAACGTTTTCTGACAAGATAGAATTGCCAAAGGGGGTGTAGTTAGCCTGCAGAGTTCTGTCATACTATCCAGGTCTGTGCCCAAACAATTTGAGCTTCTACATTTAAAAATACACCTTTCCAGAAACAATTCTCTCACCGTTGCCACTTGTTATAGACCCCTTCAGCCCCCAGCTGTGCCCTGGACACCATATGTGAATTGATCGGACCCCCATCTATCTTCAGAGTTCGTACGGTTAGGCGACCTACACTGTGATATGCTTAACACCCCGGCCGTCCTACAATCTAAACTAGATGCCCTCAATCTCACACACATTATCATGGAACCTACCAGGTACAACCCTCAATCCGTCATCATGGGCATCCGCTTAGATATCATCCTGACCAATTTGCCCTCTAAATACACCTCTGCTGTCTTCAACCAAGATCTCAGCGATCACTGCTTCATTGCCTGTGTGGGTAATGACCAGCGGTCAAACGACCACCTCTCATCACTGTCAAACGCTCCCTAAAACACTTCAGCGAGCAGGCCTTTCTAATCAACCTGGCCAGGGTATCCTGGAAGGATATTGACCTCATTCTGTCATTAGAGGATGCCTGGGTTCTCTTCAAAAGTGCTTTCCTCACCATCTTAAATAAGCATGCCACATTCCAAAAAATGTAGAACTAAGAACAGATACAGCCCTTGGTTCACTCCAGACTTGACTGCCCTTAACCAGCACAAAAACATCCTGTGGCATTCTGCATTAGCTTCGAATAGCCCCCACAATATGCAACATTTTGGGGAAGTCAGGAACCAATATACAGTTAAGAAAACTAAGGCTAGCTTTTTCAAACAGAAATTTGCTTCCTGTAGATCTAACTCAAAAACGTTTTGGGACAATATAAAGTCCATGGAGAGTAAGAGCACCTTCTCCCAGCTGCCCACTGCACTGAGGATAGGAAACACTGTCACTACTAAAGGTCGACCGATTAATCGGAACAGCCGATTTAATTGGGGCCGATTTTGGACGTTTTCATAACAATCGGAAATCGGTATTTTTGGACACCGATTTCGCCGATATAATTTTTTTTGTTTTTTACACCTTTTATTTATCCTTTATTTAACTAGGCAAGTCAGTTAAGAACACATTCTTATTTTCAATGACTGCCTAGGAACGGTGGGTTAACTGCCTTGTTCGGGGGCAGAATGACAGATTTTTACCTTATCAGCTCAGGGGATTCAATCTTGCAACCTTATAGTTAACTAGTCCAACGCTCTAATCACCTGATTACATTGCACTCCACGAGGAGACTGCCTATTATGCGAATGCAGTAAGAAGCCAAGGTAAGTTGCTAGCTAGCACTAAACTTATCTTATAAAAAAACAATCAACCTAACATAATCACTAGTTAACTACACATGGTTGATGATATTACTAGTTTATCTAGCGTGTCCTGCATTTCATATAATCGATGCGGAGCGTATTCGCGAAAAAGGACTGTCTTGCTCCAATGTGTACCTAACCATAAACATCAATGACTTTCTTAAAATCAATACACAAGTATATATTTTAAACCTGCATATTTAGTTAATATTGCCAGCTAACCTGGCTCGTTGTGAACTCTGTGAAGACTATCTCTTCCTAACAAAGACAGCCAACTTCGCCAAACGGGGGATGATTTAACAAAAGCGCATTTGCGAAAAAAGCACAATCGTTGCACGACTGTACCTAACCATAAACATCAATGCCTTTCTTAAAATCAATACACAGAAGTATATATTTTTAAACCTGCATATTTTGCTAAAAGAAATCCAGGTTAGCAGACTATTAACCAGGTGAAAATGTGTCACTTCTCTTGCGTTCATTGCACGCAGTCAGAGTATATGCAACAGTTTGGGCCGCCTAATTTGCCAGAATTTTACATAATTATGACATAACATTGAAGGTTGTGCAATGTAACAGGAATATTTAGATTTATGGATGCCACCCATTAGATAAAATACGGAACGGTTCCGTATTTCACTGAAAGAATAAACGTCTAGTTTGAGATTTTCCGGAATCGACCATATTAATGACCTAAGGCTCGTACTTCTGTGTGTTATTAAGTCTATGATTTGATAGAGCAGTCTGACTGAGCAGTGGTAGGCAGCAGCAGGCTTGTAAGCATTCATTCAAACAGCACTTTCGTGCGTTTTGCCAGCAGCTCTGCTTCAAGCATTGCGCTGTTTATGACTTCAAGCCTATCAACTCCCGAGATTAGGCTGGTGTAACCGATGTGAAATAGCTAGCTAGTTAGCACGCTAATAGCGTTTCAAACATCACTCGCTCTGAGACTTGGAGTAGTTATTCACCTTGCTCTGCATGGGTAACGATGCTTCGAGGATGGCTGTTGACTATGTGTTGCTGGTTCAAACCAAGGTAGGGGCGAGGAGTGGGACGGAAGCTATACTGTTACACTGGCAATACTAAAGCGCCTATAAGAACATCCAATAGTCAAAGGTATATGAAATACAAATGGTATAGAGAGAAATAGTCCTATAATAACTACAACCTAAAACTTTTTACCTGGGAATATTGAAGACTCATGTTAAAAGGACCCACCAGCTTTCATATGTTCTCATGTTCTGAGCAAGGAACTTAAACGTTAGCTTTTTTACATGGCACATATTGGACTTTTACTTTCTTCAATACTTTGTTTTTGCATTATTTAAACCAAATTGAACATGTTTCATTATTTATTTGAGGCTAAATTGATTTTATTGATATATAATATTAAGTTAAAATAAGTGTTCATTCAGTATTGTTGTAATTGTCATTATTACAAATAAATAAATAAAAATTGTCCGATTAATCGGTACCGGCTTTTTTGGCCCTCCAATAATCGGTATCGGCGTTGAAAAATCATAATCGGTCCACCTCTAGTCACTACCGATAATCCATAATTTCAATGAGCATTTCTCTACGGCTGGCCATACTTTCCACTTGGCTACCCCTACACCGGCCAACATCTCAGCACCCCCTGCAGCAGCTTTCCCAAGCCCCCCCTGCTTCTCCTTCACCCAAATCCAGACAGCTGATGTTCTGAAAGAGTTGAAAAATCTGGATCCCTACAAATCAGCTGGACAAGACAATCTGGACCCTTTCTTTCTAAAATGATCCACCGGTCATCCCCCTCTTCAAAGGGGGAGACACTCTAGACCCAAACTGTTAGACCTATATCCGCCCTGCCCTTCTAAAATCTTTTCCATTTTGAATCCCACCGTACCTTCTCCACGATGCAATTTGGTTTCCGAGCTAGTCATGGGTGCACCTCAGCCACACTCAAGGTCCTAAACGATATCATAACCGCCATCGATAAAAGACAGTATGGTGCAGCCGTCTTCATCAACCTGGCCAAGGCTTTCGACTCTGTCAATCACTGCATTCTTATCGGCAGACTCTATAACCTTGGCTTCTCAAATCACTTCCTTGCCAATTTCACAAACTACTTCTCAGAGTTCATTGTGTCAAATTGGAGGGCCTGTTGTCCGGACCTCTGGCAGTCTCTATGGGGGTGCCACCGGGTTTAATTCTCGGGCCGACTCTTTTCTCTGTATATATCAATGATGTTGCTCTTGCAGCGGGTGATTCTCTGCTCCAACTCTACACAGACTACACCATTCTGTATACATCTGGCCCTTCTTTGGACACTGTTCTAACAAACCTCCAAACGAGCCATACAACACTCCTTCCGTGGCCTCTAATTGCTTTTAAATGCTGGTAAAACTAAGTGCATGCTCTTCAACCGATTGCTGCCCGCACCCTCCCGCCTGACTAGCATCACTACCCTGGACAATTCTGACTTTGAATACGTGGACAACTACAAATACCTGGGTGTCTGGTTAGACTAAACTCTCCTTCCAGACTCACATTAAACATCTCCAATCCAAAATTAAATCTAGAATCGGCTTCCTATTTCGCAACAAAGCCTCCTTCACTCATGCTGCCAAACATACCCTCGTAAAACGGACTATCCTACTGATCCTTGACTTCGGCGACGTGATTTACAAAATAGCCTCCAATACTCAGCAAATTGGATGCAGTCTATCACCGTGCCATCCGTTCTGTCACCAAAGCCCCATATACTACCCACCACTGCGACCTATATACTCTCGTTGGCTGGCCCTCACTACATATTCATCGCCAAACCCACTGGCTCCAGGTCATCTATAATACTTTGCTAGGTAAAGCTCTGCCTTATCTCAGCTCACTGGTCACCATAACACCCACCCGTAGCACACGCTCCAGCGGTTATATTTCACTGGTCACCCCCCGCCTTTCCTTCCAGTTCTCTGCTGCCAATGACTGGAATGAATTACAAAAATCACTGAAGCTGGAGTCTAACTTTAAGCATCAGCTGTCAGAGCAGCATACAGATCACTACCTGTACACAGCCAATCTGTAAATAGCACACCCAACTACCTCATCCCCATGTTATTACTTACCCTCTTGCTCTTTTGCACCCAAGTATCTCTACTTGCACATCATCTGCACAGCTATCACTCCAGTGTTAATGCTAAATTGTAATTATGTTGCCTCTATGGCCTATTTATTGCCTACCTCCCCACTCTTCTACATTTGCACACACTGTACATATATTTTTCTATTGTGTTATTGACTGGACTTTTAACTCTTTTGTTTTTGTCGCTTTCCTTTATCTTGGCCAGGTCACAGTTGTAAATGAGAACTTGTTCTCAACTGACCTACCTGGTTAAAAAAAGGTTAAATTAAAAAATAAGAGTTTAGAATGTGGCTGGTCTAGTGGTAGAGCTGCTACCCCTAGACCACACATTGCCTCTGGAAGAGAACTCGGTCACATTCCATTCTCTGCACCATCAGCTCTATCTCATCTCAATAACTTATTCACTGTATCTAACAACAACAAAGAGTTAGAATAGCCTTCACCTAAACACAGCTTTCTAAAGCATCACCTTGGTGTGGCTGGTGTGGAGACAGCAGATGTCGAGACCCTCCGTTTGGGGGTGTCTGAGCTACAGCAGAAGTGTGATCTGCTCATGGAGGAAAACAAAGAACTCAGAAAGAGGGTCAGCAGCATTGCTGGATAATTAAATATTTTTCCTGAATTGCAAGGGGTGGTTTCAGGACACTGATTTAGCCTAGGCATGGACTAGAAAGCATTTTCAATCGAGTTTTATTTTTAAATGTTTTTGTCCCTGCTTTTAAGTCCAGTCCTACGCTTAATCTTTGTCTGGGAAGCCATCCCAAATGCCTGAAAATGTCAAATATCGGTACCTTGCAAATAGCTGAATTTTCTCTACCTTGTTTTATAGCTTCTGCAGTATGAACCAACACCTGAGGATGGAGCAGCGGAGTAATGTAGTTGGTTGAATTGTTATTTTTTTCACTGTTTGGAAGGGGCGCTTAATGTAAAGCCATCATTTCTTTATAGTGTGATGTGTGTGTGTGTGTATATATATATATATCTCACTTCATTATTAAGGCAATGTAATTTTGTTTAAGTAGTAAATGTGGCTTCTTTGTACAGGCACCTCCTTTGTTACCATTATCTTCAATTTAAGTCAATAAATACTCTTGCAGGAAATATTTCTCATGGAATTTATTTTTGTTGATTTACATTTTACAGTATCTATACTGAACTAAAATATAAATGTTATGATTTTACTTAGTTACAGTTCATATAAGGAAATCCGTCAATTGAAATTCATTAGGCCCTAATCTATGGATTTCACTTGACTCGGAAGCTCCAATCAGAATGAGTTTTTCCCCACAGAAGGGCTTTGTTACAGACAGACATACTCCTCACCACCCCTCTCAGACGATCCCGCAGGTGACTAAGTCGGATGCAGAGGTCCTGGGCTGGCGTAGTTACATGTGGTCTGCGGTTGTTGTTTGGACGTACTGACAAATTCTCTAAAATGACAGAGGCAGCTTATGGTAGAGAAATGAACATTAAATTCACTGGCAACAGCTCTGGTGGACATTCCTGCAGTCAGCATGTCAATTGCACTTGAGACATCTGTGGCATTTGTCCCCAGCACAAGGTGCACTGGTGTAATAACCATGCTCACTAACAGGGATGTAAACCAACTTATGTTCAACATTTGAGCGAAATAAGCTTTTTGTGCGTTTGGCAAATTTCAGGGATTAAAAAAAAAAAATCAGCTCATGAAACACGGGGCCAACACTACATGCTGCGTTTTTTATATTTTTGTTCAGTTTAGATGGAATTCCCAACAACTGATATTTGCCCCTTATTTCAATGCCAAAAAAATAGTAGACATTACTGCTTCTAACCTGTGGTGGGGTTTAAAATGTGTTACTTTAAGTCAATGTTCTTGCCTGTCTCTGTTTGGATTGATATTTTAACCCATACCGTAGGGAAATTATTAGATTCATTTACGAAATTCAAGAATATTTGTACTTTATTTTATAGAGGAAATTATACAATTGTGAAAACAAATCAATGTTCAGTAAAAATACATTTTTTATATAATCCCCTACCACAGCACCATAAATATGTATAATTTACATTGTCAAATGATCAGTGGGCTTTGGGCCACAATATCAATGCTATTTGAGGACATCTGCAGTAATCTGACCTGGGGGGGGGGGACTAGTTGAGTAATATGCAACTAGTTTATTATTCCTTAGCCAAAGTCCTTGTAGTAGTGTGTTTTCAATTACAGTTAAACTCTAACTGTATTTTATTATAGTGAATAGTATTGAATACATTTGACCAGTACATCATGAGCAAAGAAATGATTAATTGGACTGATACTAAAAATGGATCGTAATGTCGCTGACAAAATATCCTGATTAGTTTGGTAGCTAGTGAACTCCAGCTACCAATTTCAACTGGGGAAAGTCAAATTCTGAACTGAATTTTAAAAAGTGCAATACCACAGACTAAATGCTCTTTGTTCATTACTACAAAATGCACCTCTTTTTATGGTACAGTATATTTGACAAAAAAGCAATGCTGTAAACATGACACTGGCGGGGCTATACTTTTTCGTTCAAACATAGTTTTATCCTGCTTCAAGGTGTAGTTCACTATTTTACAACTTGATGTTAGGTAGTTCTTCACCCTGAAAGTAGTGGGTCAAGAGAAACTGTAAATCTTTAAACAGCCATTACAAACTTCAATTAATTTTAGCCATCAAAAGCTAACAATCAATGGAAGTGATGGGGGAATGTGAGCATAGCCTAACACTGTAACAGTTTCTTGTGAAATGAGTTTAATAGCCTATCTCTTAGATCTGCAGGTCGCCTGGAGCTCGTCTGCTTGTGGCGTTACTTGCCAATGACATATGGCGGTTGGGAGAGCAGACCGGAGGACTGTTGCCATCGTGGCTGTGCTGGGACGCAGACCTCAGCTCTCCTATTGAGTCCGGGCTATGAGGTCTGCTCATTCTCTTGAGGTCCGGCTTAGAGAAGGCCCTGGCTCGGCTGGCAGCTAAGCTGCAGCGTGGCTTCATTCTTATTGTCCCAGGGTAGGAGTCCCCACTATTTGAGCCATTCCCTTCCACCACTGTGGAACAGTTCCATGGGGCACTGACCCGTCGTGGTTTCCTCACAATGACCGAAAGGGTCGGACATGAGGAGGCATCTACCCCGGGGTACTCGGAGCCCTGTGAATTGAAGCCCACATGGTGGGGGAGATGGGCAAAAGGATCTACGTGGCAGGGTAGAGGATCCATATGATAGGGTCGAGGGTGCATGACAAGGTCCTCTGGCTCATCCACATAGGGAGACCGAGTCATCTCACTGCTGGTGTTTGAGTTGCTGTTGTGCTCAGTAGGACTTGGCAACACTCCCTCCTTACTGTCTGTATTGTGGCTGTCAGTACCTGGCTTGACTCCAGGGTCCCCCTGAATGGGAACAAAGGCAGAAGAGGCATTGAGGAGGGGATACGTGGGTCCATTACCCTGCTTCTCCAGCAGGAATATGTACCCACTCTGTGCTGTGTGGATAGTAGGCTTGGGGCCCACAGAGGTGGCCCCCATGTTAACCTGTTGCACAACAGAGTTTCTTTTGGACTTGCTAACATAGTAGTCATCCTTGAGATGTGTTTGATAGGCCAGGATGCCCTTCTTGAGCTTCTTGTAGCTCAGGTGCATGATCTCCAAGAGGCTGAGGAAGAGGGACACGGCGGCGATGCCCTGCATGAACATCATGAATATGTTTTTTTCCGTGGGCCTGGAGACAAAGCAGTCCACCACATTTGGGCAGGGCTCCCTCTTGCACTTAAATAGAGGGTCCAGGTGGTGGCCATAAAGGAGGTACTGGCACAGCATGAAGCCCACCTCCACCACAGACCGAGTGATGATGTGGGCCACGTAGGTCTGTAGCAGGGACCCCCTCAGTGGAGCCTTGTTGAGCTTCCCCAGATCCAGCTGTCTCATCTCCCTCTCGATACGTCTCCGCACCTCAATCAGCTCCACTTCCACCGCCTCCAGCTCCCGACGCAGAGCCGCCTTCTTAGTGTGACGCGTCTTCTCCAGAGCTCGCAGCTGGTAGATGGCGTGGCCCATGTAAACCAGAGAGGGCGAGGAGACGAAGATGACCTGGAGAACCCAGTAGCGGATGAGAGAGATGGGGAAGGCTCGGTCGTAGCACACATTGCGGCACCCTGGCTGTTCTGTGTTGCAGATGAAGTCTGCCTGCTCATCGTTCCACACGCCTTCTGCAGCAACGCCAAGTGCTAGCATCCGGAAGATGAAGAGGATGGTCAGCCAGGTCTTTCCCACCATGGTAGAGTGGATATGCACTTCCTCCAAGATCCCACCGAGGAAGTTCCAATCTCCCATCTTCACAGGGGTTTTGCTTATTGACGGGAAAAGGTCTTTGTTACTTAAAAAGTAGAGACAATATGGAAATGGAATGTCAAAGTTAAGTGTATGGTGAGGTCAATAATAATACATAGCACAATGTGTAAACAATGTTCAAAGAATTCCTGGCTTCATTTGATTATATGAATTAGTATTGATGATGATAATGACTATCATTACAATGATTGGTAATTGGAGAAGAAATATAGAATATTAATAATTAGCCTGCCATTGATTCAGGTTTATTGGACAAAAAAATTTAATTGGGACATGTGTAATGGATATAGGAGACGAAAGCAGCGGGAAGTAGTTTGGGGGTGCCTGCGCAGAAGACTTCTATATCGGTCCACTAATATAAGACTAGTAAAGGCCTAGTGCATTACCTTTATTTTTTTTACAACTAAATGCATGTGGGTGTTTAACAGCATTTGTAAGTCTGATAATTATCTGTACAAAATAATTTATCTGATAATACTTGTGGAATATGAAAGTACTTAAGATGTTTTCCAGTTTCTTGAATTACTTTGTAAATGCAAATAATTTCTATGTGGAAACTGAAATGGTCTATTCATTCCTTTTCCATTTTAGTAGCTGCTCTTATCCAGAGCAATTTACAGTAGTTACTGCATACATGTTCATGCTGGTCGCCCATGGGAATCGAACCCACAACCCTAGCATTGCAAGTTCTCTGCTCTACCAACTGAGCCACATCGCATCAAAAACAACGTGTTTTTCTTCATGCTCAGTCTACAGGTACAAACCTAGATGAACAGCCTATTTATATTAATTGGTTTGTAAGGATGGTAAATTAATTCTGCTCAAAAAGTAGTTGTTTTCCATGTTATTTGATCAAGAAAAATATTTAATTTGACGAATGTTTTGTCTGTCCATAATTTTAATTTTAAATGTTTGAGGACAGGGTTTTATTGTTTCTGGATTGCATTAGAATGACAATCGCAGAGAAAGGGACAGGGCAAAAATGATTAGAATATGGCAAATATCAGTACATTTTTGCATTATATCCATGCTTGCTTTCCAGTGCTAGCTGAGACATGAAATAGATAGGCTGTCGACAATTTATTTATACGCAATTTGTCTAAATGGCTGATAGAAACACTTCAATGGAAACACTATGACGTCATTACGTCCAGCTGTTTTCGTCAACACAATAGTTAAATGGCAGCACACCCTAGCAGGCAATTGCCGCATCGATTTTCTATGCGAATTTAAATGTCGAAAAAAAATAATCGCTGGACAAGTTAATGGAAACATCATGATCATTTGTCCTAATTTATAATGATAATATAATAATTAGATAACACAATATCAAATAAAATGATCATCAATAACATTAAGCTGTTATATCATTCATATTTAGCCTATTTGCAGACCAGTTAATTGCATAATTTACAAGTTACAGAGAAAAAAATCAATGAGAATGACCATCAAAATGTGGTTCTCTTTGAGAGTTTAAGTCAGGAGGCCTCTGCTGGGAAAATAATGTATTCATTCATATGTTAAAATTCAATCTAAAATAACACAAATAAACGTACCTTTCATTTGGGAAATAAGATGTACATAAACAGAAACGTTTTACCAAAATATTCGTACGTTCGATGCAGTCCCGTGCTCATTGTCAATCTCTTTATATTTATCAGGAAAAAATGCATATGCCCTCATTAACGATGGGCTACAATCCCGACCCTGATGAAATGAAAACAAAATAAAAACCAGCCTGTGGCTTTAGTTGGTAAGAACTATATAGGCTGCCAAGATAAATCAATTGTACTATTTGTTGTCGTTTACCTTGCAGCTATATGCATAGACTGCGGGTGGTGGGGGGCCCTGTGCGTCATCGGGCGATGGGGGGACCGTCAAAAAATATTCAATAGTTTTTCTATTTGAGGCTGCTCCTAGAGGACCTCTAGAACCCATGGTGACCTTCGGTGGCGCTCTGCCCGGTGATGCCTGTGGAATATGATGTTTTGTGTATGGTACACCGACACTGAGCCAGAGCATTGCCCCCAGTAGCTCTGACTGCATGTCGGAGGGGTTCCTGTAGTTACATAAAACATCTACAAAGTAAAATATACTATGTCTGAATTGGATTAACTAGCCTGCCGGTGGTTACTAAAAGTGATGCCTACTTTGGGAACAAGTAGAAAACAATTAGAAACAACCCCATCCTCAATTCAAAGTATTTTGAATATCTCCTCCCCGAATGTGTACTCTTCTTAATTAATGTATTTCAATTCTAGTAGTTGATTGGTCAGGATTATGTTGCAGAATTAATCAATTTGGAGAATGATAGTTCAGTCAAACTCAAATCTCAACAAACTACTGTGTTGGTAACAATTGTAGAACGTGTATGTTTCATAGTGAGACAGACTGAACAGGAAAGCTCATTTTCTTTCATTCATCCATGGGGTAGCTGTATTGCACAATACCTGTCAACCATTTTCTCAGTTTGTTGCCCAAGGCAATGATAGCCACACACCATCAATCAATGAGCTTCAAAATGAACCACTGAAACCTACAACCATACAGTAAAGCATACTCAATATTTTTTTTTGTACATTTCCCAAACACAATTTAACACAATACTGGCACATAATCATGGAGATATCAACGCTACAGGTTTCAAAACTGCCATAAAGACAGGCTGCAATAGATTGTATTTTGTTTAACAAAACTGTCCACATATAATTTATCTTACCTTGTTCTGCAATGTCAAGCTGCTTGTAAACATATTTAGAAATATTTATCTAAATTCCACCTCCAATTAAAGTGAATTAAATTAAATTTCTAGTCATAGTTGATCCTCAAAACAAATGTATTCTATCCCAGTCATTTATTCCACTGGCTTTTAAAGTATTTTTAATGTGTGTTTTTGTTCTACATTGTTATTTTTAGTATTACATTGTTATTGATTACTGCATTGTTGGGTTTAGAGCTGCAAGAAAGAATTTCACTGTAGTGCAGATGACATTAACTTGAAACTAAAATTTGAATCCCACACCAATATTTTTTATTTTTTTAAGTGCTTGGATATTGGATGAAATGTGGGGAATTATAAAGGAAACATGTATATGTGATGTACACAACTTTATTAGTGTATATACATATTATAAATAGCAATTAATCACAAATGTACTATAAAAGACTGATTCTAATATGTACAGTATAAAAACTAAGATAATTCTGGCTTGTCACAGCCTCTTGCTGCAACCTCACTGTCACCATTTGTTCACTTCATAATTCAAGGGATTTGGGTCTGGGGCCTATATTTTTGTCTCTTAGTTGCTCTTCACATATACAAGTCCAAGTGAATGCGTGTCATACTATATGAGAGCATTTCCACAATGGCACACTACACTTTTGGATCAATACATTTTCTCCATCCTGAGGATCAATAGGTTATGTCCGATTTCATACATGGATGACTCCATGAATCAAATGAATATGGTCACCCCAGCTATTGCAAGTTTTTAAAATTCTATTTATAGGAAATTAATGGGTATGGCTTGTTGGCAGGTTTGATTTTGTTGACTGCCCGGTGGCCTATTAATACTGCTTGAAGCAGCCAATCCAGGCCCTTTTTGAGTTTCAATGAGGTAAGAGCACCCTATTATGCAATTTATGTGTGTGAAAAAAGGCTACCTCAAGGCTGGCTCTCTTTGCTACTGAAATATGGTAAAGCCATATGAACATTTGAAGTTACTGTACATGAGGTTTGTCTGGATGTCGCTGTCTGTTTTAGCTTAATCTACTATTGTTATTCTCTTATAGAGCTCGCAGCTTGTAGTCCTAAAAAACGGAAATGAGTTAGCATTTTCTACCCGTTTCATTGGCCATTCCTGTTGGGGAAATGAATGTGGTTTTGAGATAAAAGCTGAAAATAAGGTCTCCTATGATTGTGTTTACAAACCTTTTCAGTGTCAATCCAAAAACCACACAGAAACATATCCCCATGGGGTTTGGCCAATGAGTCATGGACGAGTTAGCGCCTACAAAAAAAACATTAATATTGCAGCTTTGGAGTGGTCTAAAACAGAAATTGATACGCGCCTCTTCAACCTCAGGAGGCTGAAGAAATTCGGCTTGTCACCTAAAGCACTCACAAACTTCTACAGATGCACAATCGAGAGCATCCTGTCGGGCTGTATCACCGCCTGGTACGGCAACTGCTCCGCCCACAACCGTAAGGCTCTCCAGAGGGTAGTGAGGTCTGCACAACGCATCACCGGGGGCAAACTAACTTATGGGAATTGATGGGAAATGATGTAAAATATATCACTAGCCACTTTAAACAATGCTACCTAATATGTTACATACCCTACATTATTCATCTCATATGTATATGTATATACTGTACTCTATATCATCTACTGCATCTTTATGTAATACATGTATCACTAGCCACTTTAACTATGCCACTTTGTTTACATACTCATCTCATGTATATACTGCACTCAATACCATCTACTGTATCTTGCCTATGCCGCTCTGTACCATCACTCATTCATATATCTTTATGTACATATTCTTTATCCCCTTACACTTGTGTCTATAAGGTAGTTTTGGAATTGTTAGCTAGATTACTTGTTGGTTATTACTGCATTGTCGGAACTAGAAGCACAAGCATTTCGCTACACTCGCATTAACATCTGCTAACCATGTGTATGTGACATAAAATTTGATTTGTATAGCTCAAATGTCGTTGTGATTGGTAGACTGGAGTTTCCTGTTGTGTAAATTGTAAAGAAAACAAGCCTGAAAACTAGGAATTTTCTCTTCCTGATACCAATTGTTCAGCAATCAGAACTGTGTACTTGGACAGTATATTGAATGTATTCCACACTTTTGATATTCATCTTTCATGGTCTGATATTCTCCATAACTATGAACAATGTGCTTTATACTACTCAGAATGGCCAGTGTGGCCCCCTGGTACTCCATTTGCTACAATGTAACACCTGTGTGACATGACCCGTATTAGGCTGATGACCCATATGATTCCCTTCAAATCAAGTATTTATTCAATGTTATAATTGTGTTCAACAAAACTGACCTTAAAACACAGTAGTTAGGACAATATTTTTGTAAAGATTCAGGGTATTATTTTGGTAAAAATGTGATAGAGCTTCTTGTATAGCAGAGAGCAACTCAATCCACAACACAACTGGAGAATTAAAAATAAATCAAATGGCATGTCTTAATGGTAGGCAGTTTATGCAGACACACAGTTTACATTTGAATGGTTAAAATCTGTTCTTTCGACTTCAACCCATCCATTAAGGCGTACATTCCCTGTATTCAGTGGTGTGATGTAACACAACGTAATCCCTCCTCACCAAATCACAGAACACACCACCTATACTACAGGGTCACCTAACTAAACTCTCCCCAAAAAATATCAGACAGTAAACTCATTTGATATAAAATCACAAGTAATCATTCAATAAATCAAATATACAAAAAGAGTACATAGGGCCAGCTACAGAATAAAAACATTGCGCATGCCTCCACTCATTGTAGAGTTCCATTACAAACCTCAAGGGCCCAGGTATATTGTAGCCAATTCAGGGGGAGGGGTAGCCATTTCACCAAGAGAGCCAAACCTTTTGATGAGGTTGCTAGGTGTTGGGTTAAGGTCACTACCAGAATCAAGTCTATACAGATGTTTTATTCCCAAACCAAGAGGTGACTGCAGTTTCACACATTTCAGCCTCCATTTTTTGCTGGCCTATAACAAAAACCCTCATCCAGTCTATCCCTGTAAGAAGGATCATAACCAGTAAACAATTGAGCCCTTCCATCCATGTTTGGTTTTCTTGGGAGTAATAGCCTGCATATTTTACAAAGAGCTCAGTATACCAACACACACTCTGTGTTGGCATCTCCTCAATTGCAGCATAATCTGGTAGAATGTCTAAGAAGAACCCTAATATATGTAAAACAAGGGTATCACCCAAAACAACTCTGTACAAAATAGGTATAAAGAAAAGCAAAACTGAAATTTACTGTAGTACACAAGTTCCACTGTATAATATCATACCATTTACATAAAGCGCAAATAACTTTCATTTCTAAAATCAAAAGAAAACCACCTTTTCAAGTATGTTTTGTGAAAATAAAAAATGTAAAAAAGGCATGTAGGGTTAAATGCTGCAGCAGTGAGTTTTGGCAGGTTAAATTGAACAGTGACGTCAGCCCAGCTTTCCACAACCCTTGAAAAGGCAAGTCCATTATCCATCTCCCAAAGAGCACATCCACACAAGTACAGTACAACTCAGACTCCGAATATTGAGTGTTTTAAAAGGAAATTCATGTCACTGAAGTAGTGAAGAAAAACTTTGAGATTGAATGCAGCAGTCTTGAGGTGAGCGCTGGTAGCTTACTGTTAAGAGTTCACGAGACATCTGAAAAATAGAAACAAAATGTTGATTAAAACGGGCACGGGGGGAACCGAGGACAAAAAGTTTGTGTGCGTGTTTCGATTATCGTTGGAACTCACAGCTGGAGGGTCTAGCGCTATATTGTCGCATGATCTGGTCATGTGTGAACTTCACAAACGATTCATATTGTTCTGGGAAGGAACCAAAAACATAAAAATTATCTACGAGTCGTCATACCATGAGATGGCCTGTATTCATAAAGCGTCTCAGAGTAGGAGTGCCGATCTAGGATCAGGTCGCCCATGTTCATGTAATATTATTCATTATGATCCAATAGGCAAAACAGATCCTAGATCAGTGGCGCTCCTACTCTGAGATGCTTTATGAATACGGGCCCATATCTGTAATAAGGAAGTCAGAGTCAGCATACCCGCCAGCTTAGTGTTCAGGATCTGTTCATACTCTTCACAGATGGTCTCCTCGTGGTCTTTGAGGATTCGTTCACACAGGGAGCCTACCTGGCGCAATGTGAAGCAGGGCTGGTCCCTCTTCATAGACACTCCTGGGGAAAACATAACATGACAAGGAATGAGTTTGTCTGACAACTGCATACACAATCTGGTTAAAAAAGATACGCCCAATTAGGTCTGGTTTACTTCTGCAAGTGTTGAGACATTGAGAATAAACAACAAATGCAAAGGTGAATGTGAGTCATCTTTTCTTAAGAATTGTACTTTGTGGCTCTTCTTCCCCACACCACAAACAAGAGAGAGCACGGTGAGTTGACTGTTATTCACCCTTATAGTAAGTTTATTTGTAATCAGATGCTGACAGCATCTTCAGCTTGGTGAGGGCTAACTGCTTGAAAACAGACCTGATGGGGAGCTTGGTGCCATGAAACCAGAGCTTTGTCCTGGGCCATCACTTGGAGTCTGGGACTCACTCTGGTTGAAGGCCTCCTCAAGTTGGCACCGTCGCTGGTAACGGCTATATTCTTGCCTAAGATTCTGGACGATTTGCTCTGTGGATGGAAAAACAACTAAAGTCAGCTTAACATGGTTGGCTTACCCTGGAAACCGTGTTTCCTCAGGCAACAGCCCAGGCCTCACATCTATATTGGGTGTGACGAAGCATGAAACATGGTCACATAGGTTGATTGGGTGCATGGCTATCAAACACATGATCAACTTGGTACCTGGATGGAAGCATGAATGATTTCCTAGCCAGGTATTATCATCAACTTGAAGCTACGCTGTTATACAGGATATCTATGTTAGTTACAATCAGGACTGGGTTCATTCTGGACAACTAGAAAGTGGGTAACGTTAGTTAGCTATATGCCCATCTAGAACATCATGTTAGTTTTGCTTCAATGTTTGGCCTACTAACTACAACCTGTAAATGGGGTTCATTATTAGATAGATAACGTTAGCTAGATAGCCTGCTAAATGATAATGTATGATCTCATATTTTACTATTCGCTACTTTCAGCCACTGCACTGGCGCTAGCTAGCTACAATGGCCACCATCTAACGTTAGCTAATTAAAAAAAAAAAAAATATTCAGGCAAACAAGTGACCTGGGGTAAGTCTATGTTCTCCTCCACAAGTTGATTGGGGAGACATCGAACTGTCACCGGTAGCAGAAAGCAGGTTACACCGCTTTGGCGAGGGGTTGACTGGGGTCCCTGGCAGAGGGTTGCACCTTCGCCGTTTTGGAGATTGAGGGCTGTGAAGGGCCTCAAACTCAATTGAACGCTTCAAAGTAGCTCCGCACGCCATGCTAGCTAACTTAATCCAGAAAACAATGTTTTTCGGTCAGCAAAAATTCCGGATAGCTGCTAATAACGAGTAAATGAAGTTTGTCCGTCTTGTGCTTTCTTATGTTCTTATATCTTGCCGGTGTCTGGGAAATCGCTTATTCGCTAACACAGGCTTCGGCTAAATAAAAACGTTCAAGGGGCGTCTTCTTCCCTCGAGTTTAATGTACGATGTCACACCTTTACCGCCACCCACTGGCACTGGGATGAGAAGAGGCTTTTACATTTTTACCTTTTATTTAACTAGGCAAGTCAGTTAATTAAGAGCAAATTGTTATTTTCAAAGACGGCCTAGAAACAGTGGGTTAACTGCCTTGTTCAGGAGCAGAACAATAGATTTTTATATTGTCAACTCGGGATTCAATCTTGCAACCTTTCGGTTACTAGTCCAACGCTCTAACCACTAGGCTACCTGCTCTTTATTTAACCGAGCAAAATTATTGATACTTATTATATTATTATCCTATAAGAGCTCTTTGTCACTTCCCACGAGCCGGGTTGTGACAGAAACCCACACTCATTGTTATGTTTAATCAATGTATCGAATAGTGTGTGGCAGGTTTACAATGATGGCAAAAAAACAACCTTTGAGAGTGCGCTGACCCTGGTGCTAGAGAGGGTACGCAGCTGGAGGTTGAATGTTTGAAGGGGTACAGGGTTATACAAAGTTTGGAACCACTTTCTAGAGAAATAAAGGCACTTTATTTTCTAGAGAATTAAAGGCACGACAAACTATTGTAGGTAGCTACAATGCAATGCCATGTGCCATAACCGGGGGTCACTCAACTGGTTGAGTATATTTAGGCCAGTATCTTCAAAATATGGTTCTGACCTAGTTAGTTATTTAGTGATGCATTTGTAACAAAGCATGATTTTTATTTGTCATATTTTGAATCTCATACCAGCTGACAAAGTAAAGTCAGCATGGTAGGTGGGGAAAGGAGCAACATTCTATTACCATGTTCAGAGGACCATGTCAACACCCTGAAAAGCAGGGGTACGGAACCAAAATGGAAATGCAGCATCAAGGAGCAGTGTGACGGTTAATGGGGGATCATCCTAACTCTGCTCACAACAAGATGGCACAAGCAGAGACCAAGAACAATATCTATTTTCTCCTGTATGACCAGTGGTGTTGTGTCTTCTGACTTCAACACACTGCTGGCTTCCCAGAGCCACAAGTTCAGAGAGCCGCCCATTCCTAGTGTTCTACCAAAGCCACCCAGTCACTGGGTGTCACACCCTGTGGCCATTGGTGACCACCATGAAACAATTGCATGCCATCTTAAGAGCCTCCTCAAGGTCCAGTCTGAGATACCAGGGTTGTATTCATTAGTGAACATCGTAGCAAAAGGTTTTGCAACAGAAAATGTAAACACACAGTTTTTATTGGTGAGTTCAGGTAGTTCCTCCCTGTTTGGTTCCTAGTGAATACGACTCAGCTTAAGGTTCAGTGATGATTTAGCCTACTTATTGAGTCTTGCATTTTTATTCATTCTGGTCTGGATACACTTATTTATAACCAATTTTACAACATTCAGTTGATGCATTTATAGCATTCAGTTGACTGACTCACAACTGAACACATTGGCAATGGAAGTAAACTGGCAAGATGTCAAAGTAAATCTCATTTGAATAATCAGGTAAATTGCCAATATGCCTATATTGATGAATGATTAATAATATATATATTTTCTGGTAGGAAGAGGATGAGTGTGGCACATACAGTACAAACCTTTCATAGAATCTATATGCTGTATCATTTTCTAATGCTCCACATCATTTATACTGAACAAAAATATAAAAATATATATTTCAAAGATTTTACAGAGTTTACAGTTCATATAAGTTCATATAAGGCAATCAGTCAATTGGAATAAATTCATTAGGCCCTAATGTACAGATTTCACATGACTGGAAATACAGATGTGCATCTGTTGGTCACAGATACCTTTAAAAAAATTTTAAAAAAAAGTAGGGGCGTGGATCAGAAAACCAGTCAGTATCTGGTGTGATCCCCATTTGCGTCATGCAGCGCGACACATCTCCTTCGCATAGAGTTGATCAAGCTGTTGATTGTTGTTTTTTTACCCCTTTTTCTCACCAATTCCGTGGTATGATTGTGGCCTGTGGAATGTTGTCCCACTCCTCTTCAATGGCTGTGCGAAGTTACTGGATATTGGCAGGAACTGGAACACGCTGTCGTACACATCGATACAGATCATCCCAAACATGATTAATGAGTGACATGTCTGGTGAGTATGCAGGCCATGGAAGAACTGGGTCATTTTCATCTTCCAGGAATGGTGTACAGATCCTTGCGACATGGGGCAGTGCATTATCATGCTGAAACATGAGGTGATGGCTGCGGATGAATGGCACGACAATGGGCCTCAGGATCTCGTCACGGTATCTCTGCATTCAAATTGCCATCGATAAAATACAATTGTGTTCGTTGTCTGTAGATTATGCCTGCCCATACCATAACCCCACCGCCACGAAGGGGCACTATGTTCACAATGTTGACATCAGCTAACCACTCGCCCACACAACGCCATACACGTGGTCTGCGGTTGTGAGGCCGGTTGGAAGTACTGCTAAATTCTCTAAAACAACGTTGTAGGTGGCTTATGGTAGAGAAATTAACATTCAATTATCTGCCAACAGCCCTGGTGGACATTTCTGCAGTCAGCATGCCAATTGCACACTCCCTCAAAACTTGAGACATCTGTGGCATTGTGTTGGGTGACAAAACTGCACATTTTAGAGTGGCCTATTATTGTCCCCAGGACAAGGTGCACCTGTGTTATGATCATGCTGTTTAATCAGATTCTTGACGCACCACACCTGTCAAGTGGATGGATTATCTTGGCAAATGAGAAATGCTCACTAACAGGGATGTAAAGAAATGTGTTCAAAAAATTTGAGAAAAATAAGCTTTTTGTGTGTATGGAACATTTCTTGGATCTTTTATTTCAGCTCATGAGATCAACACTTTACATGTTGCACTTCAATATTTGTTCAGTGCACTTAGAAGTGGATGGAAAGTGAGTGTTTCTATTGATCATCCTTAAGATGTTTCTACAACTTGATTGGAGTCCACCTGACGTAAATTCAATTGATTGGACATGATTTGGAAAGGCACACACCTATCTATATAAGATACCACAGTTGATCAGAGCAAAAACCAAGCCATGAGGTGGAAGAAATTGTCTGTAGAGCTCAGAGACAGGATTGTGTCGAGGCACAGATCTAGGGAAGGGTACCAAAACATTTCTGCAGCATTGAAGGTCCCCAAGAACATACTGGCCTCCATCATTCTTAAACGATGGTGGACATTCCTGCAGAAAAAGTTTGGAACCACCATGACTTTTCCTATAGCTGGCCGCCTGGCCAAACTGAGCAATTGGGGGAGAAGGGCCTTGGTCAGGGACATGACCAAGAACCCGATGGTCACTCCGAGTGTTCCTCTGTGCAGATGGGGAAAACTTCTAGAAGGACACCCATCTCTGCAGCACTCCCCCAATCAGTCCTTTATGGTAGAGTGGCCAGGTGGAAGCCACTCCTCAGTAAAAGGCACATGACAGCCCGCTTGGATTTTGCCAAAAGGCACCTAATGACTCTCAGACCATGAGAAACAAATTCTCTGGTCTGACGAAACCAAGATTGAACTCTTTGGCCTGAATGTCAAGCGTCACTTCTGGAGGAAACCTCCCTACGGTGAAGCATGGTGGTGGCAGCATCATGCTGTGGGGATGTTTTTCAGCGGCAGGGACTGGCAGATTAGTCAGGATCAAGGGAAATATGAACAGAGCAAAGTACAGAGATCCTTGATGAAAACCTGGTCCAGAGCGCTCAGGACATCAGACTGGGGTGAAGGTTCACCGATCCTAAGCACACAGCCAAAACAACACAGGAGGGGCTTTGGGACAAGTCTCTTAATGTCCTTGAGTGGCCCAGCCAGAGCTCGGACTTGAACCTGATCGAACATCTCTAGAGATACCTGAAAATAGCTGTGCAGCAACGCTCTCCATCCAGCCTGACAGAGCTTGAGAGGATCTGGAGAGAAGAATGGGAGAAACTCCCAAATACAGGTATGCCAAGCTTGTAGCGTCATACCCAAGAAGACTTGAGGCTGTAATCGCTGCCAAAGGTGCTTCAACAAAGTACTGAGTAAAGGGTCTGAATACTTATGTAAATGAGATATTTCCATTTATTTTTACATTTGGACATTTACAAAATGTTCTAAAAACCTTTTTTTGCTTCGTCATTATGGGGTATTTTGTGTAGATTCATGAGTATTTAAAAATAAAGTTTAATCCATTTTAGAATAAGGCTGTAACATAACAATGTGTGTGTGTATACAGTGCCTTGCAAAAGTATTCATCCCCTTTGCATTTTTCCGATTTTGTTGCATTACAACCTGTAATTTAAATAGATTTTTATTTGGATTTCATGTAATGGACAGACACAAAATAATCCAAATTGGTGAAGTGAAATTTAAAAAATTACTTGTTTAAAAAAATTCAAAACAATTCCAAACGGAAAAAGTGGTGCGTGCATATGTATTCACCCCCTTTACTATGAAGCCCCTAAATAAGATCTAGTACAACCAATTACCTTCAGTAGTCACATAATTAGCTAAATAAAGTCCACCTGTGTGCAATCTAAGTGTCGCATGATCTCAGTATACAGTCACCTGTTCTGAAAGGTCCCAGAGTCTGCAACACCACTAAGCAAGGGGTACCACCAAGCAAGTGGCACCATGAAGAGCAAGGAGCTCTCCAAACAGGTCAGGGACAAAGTTGTGGAGAAGTACAGATCAGGGTTGGGTTATAAAAAATATCCAAAACTATGAACATCCTACGGAGGACCATTAATTCCATCATTAAAAAATGGAAAGAATATGGCACCACAACAAACCTGCCAAGAGAGGGCCGCCCACCAAAACTCAGGGACCAGGCGTGGAGGGCATTAATTAGAGAGGCAACAAAGAGACCAAACATAACCCTGAAGGAGCTGCAAAGCTCCACAGTGGAGATTGGACTATCTGTCCATAGGACCACTTTAAGCCGTACACTCCACAGAGCTGGGCTTTACGGAAGAGTGGCCAGAAAAAAAGCCATTGCTTTAAGAAAATAAGCAAACACATTGTGGGAGACTCCCCAAACATATGGAAGAAGGTACTCTGGTCAGATGAGACTAAAATTGAGCTTTTTGGCCATAAAGGAAAATGCTACGTCTGGCGCAAACCCAAACACCACTCATCACCCTGAGAATACCATCCCCACAGTGAAGCATGGTGGCAGCGTCATGCTGTGGGGATGTTTTTCATCGGCAGGGACTGGTCAGAATTGAAGGAATGATGGATGGTACTAAATACAGGGAAATTCTTGAGGGAAACCTGTTTCAGTCTTCCAGAGATTTGAGACTGGGACAGAGGTTCACCTTCCAGCAGGACAATGACCCTAAGCATACTGCTAAATCAACACTCGAGTGGTTTAAGGGAAAATATTTAAATGTCTTTGAATGGCCTAGTCAAAGCCCAGACCTCAATCCAATTGAGAATCTGTGGTATGACTTAAAATTGCTTTACACCAGCAGAACTCATCCAACTTGAAGGAGCTGGAGCAGTTTAGCCTTGAAGAATGGGCAAAAATCCCAGTGGCTAGACGTGCCAAGCTTTTAGAGACATACCCAAGCTGTAATTGCTGCAAAAGGTGGCTCTACAAAGTATCGACTTGGGGGGGGGATAGTTATGAACACTTAAGTTTTCTGTTTTTTTTGTCTTATTTCTTGTTTGTTTCACAATAAAAAATATTTTGCATCTTCACAGTTGCATGTTGTGTAAATCAAATTATACAACATCCCCCCCCAAAATCCATCTTAATTCCAGGTTGTAAGGCAACAAAATAGGAAAAATGCCAATGGGGGGTGAATACTTTCGCAAGCCACTGTACATCACTGCAGGCTAGGTTATACTTCTGTGTTTTTGGGGAGTCAGAGGAGTACTGGAATGTCGAATGAAGCAGCAGCCTTGTAGCAAAAGTGTGATTTTTGTTGTTGTTGTGATGCAAGTCTGCAGACCATGCTGCCCTGACCTCTTATATGCTTCCTAGCTTGGTCCCAGATCTGTGCTCTTGCCTACTCCATTGTCATTGTTTGGCATGAGTGGACAAGAGTGCAGAAACCGATTGATACCCAGGCTATATTGTGGATGGTTGTTCTATGGAATAATGCACATATCAAGCTTTAGAACATCTGATCTCAAACGGAGGAACTATTTGAGAACGTGAACAAAAAATAGTGTTATACGACTTTTAACACCCACGCTTGCAGTTGATATGGTGACCTAACCTTACACATTCCATTTTGTGAAATATTTAGTATATAAATGTACCAAAACTTATAAAAAGGCAAAATTGGGATCAAATGGAACATGTAAGCTATTGAGTGGAGTATTTGATGTATGTTGTTTGTTTTCCAGTTGTGCGAACTCAGTTCAAAGTTTGCAGGTTCACACCAAAAATGTTCTTATTTCTTTCTCATTTTACCCATCCAATTTCAGTGTTGATTTTGATTGAATTTGTTTGATTAAAACAGAGAAGCCAAAATAAGCTTTAGAATGACCTCCCTAATCAAGTGTGTATTGTATTAGTATTCTATTGGTATTGTGTATAGTAATATTACAGAATCAAAGACATTGCAAGACAAGGGGGCCACTATGCTTTTAGAATGCGCCTCAAATAAAATAAATAAAAATCTATATAAAATAAAATGTTGATTTGAGGCACAAACTAAAAGCATAGTATAGCGGCCCCCTTCTTGTCTTACAATGTCTTTGATTCATTAAGAATGTCTGTGTATGATTGCACATTGTATAGCATTTTATACATTATCCCCACATGCAAAAATGCCAGCAGACTTAGTGAAACAATGTCTGATAGAATGCCCACCAAACTAGACATTCATTTTTAAATAGGCCCTCCAGTGATTTTTTAAAACTTATACTGTTGAAAAGTGATATGAAGTATAAACAGTACACACACTAGTGTAAAAAAATTAATTGAGCAAAATAGTTTTTTTTAGTAACAACTGCAAACGTCAAGGAGGGAACATCAAATAAAATATGATTGGTCACGTACACACATTTTGCAGATGTTATCGTGGGTGTAGCTAAATGCTTATGTTCCTAGCGCCAACAGTGCAGCAATAGAGGAACAACAATGCACACACTAGTAAATCAGGTGATAAATTAGCTTAAAAGGTGCATTAAAAGAAGCATTTATTACTCTCCAAGAAAATTGTTGCATAAACAGTAGAGCATAACTGACATATTTGGAAGGAAGATTACACTTCTTGAGTTGTTTTAGGAAAAAACAAGCATATAGAATAATACAAGCAATCACAAGAACCGTTTAGCAAAGTATGGAGTATTAACAAAGCGAAGGATCAAGGTCCTGAAATGTCAAAACATACAGCAGGCCATGTACAAACCATCACCAACTTGATCAAATTTAGAAACCTTCAGAGTTGATATTTGAGGCTACTGACATGGCTACCAGAATTTATCAAATCAAATAGGACAAGCCAATGTAACATGGGCCTATCTATCGCTGAACAAATCGCAAACAAATGTTGGTAGAAAATTAACGGTGCTACCGTAGTGGCTCTTTCACAGGCCACGGGTATGTTTCACTAGGAAACCAACAGAACCAAATTAAAGTTTTCGTTGCAAACGTTTTCCGTTTGGAGTAAACTTTTTGGACTAATGATTACATCCCAGGTAACTTCCACTTCAAGCATACCAACTGAAAGTTAGGGCCTAATGTACTTGACAGGAAAGTGAAGGTAAGGATTTTAGCGACAAGGGCAGGGATTCAATCCGATTACCGCTTTTCAAGGCAACGTTCCCGCATTCACGGTAAACAATGATTGGATTGAATCACGGCACTTGATCTTGGCCTATACAGTACTTCTAGCCCTGTCTTCTGAAAGGAATAACGCTGATACACAGTGCGCAAAACATTAAGAACACTTGCTCTTTCCACGAGACTGACCAGGTGAAAGCTATGATCCCTTATTGATGTCACTTGTTAAATCTACTTCAATCAGTGTAGATGAAGGGGAGGAGACAGGTTAAAGAAGGATTTTTAAGCCTCAAGATAATTGAGACATGGATTGAGTATGTGTGCCATTCAAGGGATGAAGATTTAAGTGCCTTTGAACGGGGTATGGTAGTTGGTGCCAGGCGCATTGGTTTGAATGTATCAAGAACTGCAATGTTGCTGGGTTTTTCACACAACCGTTTCCTGTTTGTATCAAGAATGGTCCACCATTCAAAGGACATCCAGACAACTTCACACAACTGTGGGAAGCATTGGAGTCAACATGGGCTAGCAACATTTTGTAAAGTCCATGCCCAGATGAATTGAGGCTGTTCTGAAGGCAAAAAGGGGGGTAATTCAATATTAGGAAGCTATTCCTAATGTTTCGTACACTCAGTGTATTGGATATAATGACTAGAAACGGAGGGTGTGTAAATATAAAAAAAAGGTGCCATTTCTGGGACTGATTTAAACAGGATATTGTGTTTCTATTTATTCATCCATTAAAAAACAACAACAAAAAAGAAGCAAAAAACTACAAAGGAAGATCATTTTCACAAACCAACCAACAACCGTGCCATGAACATTCAATTATCCAGCAAGCCATTTTGGACACAACTACAGTCAAAAGGATCCAACAAACATGTTTTAGTGTCCCCCTGACTTGCGCCCTGTCCAGGACCTGGAGCGAGAACGGGACCGTGAGAGGGAGCGAGAATGCGAGCGGGACCGGGATTGCATACGAGACGACGCATCGTCCTGTGGCTCATAGCCACCGGATGCTGGGTGGAAGTCGCCACCTCGTGGGCTCAGGGACTTAGAGCGGGAACGAGACTTTCCTCTGGACTCCCTCTGGGCCCTGGGCCTGGATCTGGAGTGAGAAGGGGAGCGGGATTGGCTGTGAGGGGAATGCACAGGGGGGGGTCGTCGGTGGTCACGTGGGTGGGGTCGGTGCCTGTATGAAGAACAAACCATTGGATTATTACACTGAACAAAAATATAAAACTACTAAGATTTCACTGAGTTACAGTTCATATAAGGAAATCAGACAATTGAAATGAATTCATTAGGCCCTAATCTATGGACTTCACATGAATGGGAATACAGATATTATTCTGTTGGTCACTAGGGTTGCAAAAGGTCAAACTTTCCGGTAAATTTATGTACATTTTCCATGGGAAGATAAGCCAGGGCATTTTGCTTAAATTCATTTTTAAAAGTTCTACACCCGTTCATACAAGATGATCCAGAGCACACCAAACATGCTCAACAGGTGACATAGGCAGGTCATGTAAGAACTGGGACATTCAGTAGTTGTATACAGATCCTTGCGACATGGGGTTGTGCATTACGAGGTGATGGCAGCGGATGAATGGTACGACAATGGGCCTCAGGATCTAGTCATAGTATCTATGTAAAATGAAAATGACATTGATAAAATGCAATTGTGTTCATTGTCCTTAGCATATGCCTGCCCATACCATAACCTCACTCCGTTCACAACATTGACATCAGCAAACCGCACGCCCACACACGCTGTCTGCCATCTGCCCGGTACAGTTGAAACTGGGGTTCATCAGTGAACAGCACACTTCACCAGCGTGCCAGTGGCTATTGAAGTTGAGAATTTGCCCACCGAAGTCTGTTACGACGCCGAACGGCAGTTAGGCCAAGACCCTTGTGAGGACGATGCGCAAGCAGATGAGCTTCCCTGAGACGGTTTCTGACCGTTTGTAAAGAAATTCTTGAGTTGTGCAAACCCAGTTTCATCAGCTCTGGGTGGCTGGTCTCAGACGATCCCGCAGGTGAAGAAGCCGGATGTGAAGGTCCTGGGCTGGCGTGGTCTGCGGTTGTGAGGCCGGTTGGAACTACTACCAATTCTCTAAAACGACATTGAGGCGGCTTATGGTAGAGAAATTAACATTTAATTATCTGGCAACAGCTCTGGTGGAAATTCCTGCAGTCAGCATGCCAATTGCACGCTCCCTCAACTTGAGACATCTGTTGCATTGTGCTGTGTGACAAAACTGCACATTTTAGAGTGGCCTTTTGTCCCCAGCATAAGGTGCACCTGTGTAATGATCATGCTGTTTAATCAGTTTCTTGATATGCCACACCTGTCAAGTGGATGGATTATCTTGGCAATTGACAAATTCTCACTAACAAGGATGTAAACAAATTTGTGCATATGGAAAACTTCTGGGATCTTTTATTTCAGCTCATGAAACACGGGACCAACACTTTACATGTTGCATTTAGATTTTTGTCCAGTGTATAATCCCTTCCACTGATGGAGGACAGCAAAAGTAACAGAAGATTACAACCATTAATGATTAGTAAGTTTATAGAAAGTGCCCAGAATGTGTTTCATTGTCAGGGGTTCAGCTGTTAAAGGGATACTTAAGGATTTTGGCAATGAAGCCCTTTATCTACTTCCCCAGAGTCAGATAAACGTGTGGATACCATTTGTATGTCTCTGCATGCAGTTTGAAGGAAGTTGCTAACTAGCATTAGTGTAATTGACAAAGTCTACGGGAACAGCTAGCATGCTAACTGTTCCTGTAGACTTCCAGTCGTTGAGCTAACACTCGTTACCATTGGCTAGCGAAACTACCTCTTACTTCCTTCATACTGGACGCAAAGATACACTGCTCAAAAAAATAAAGGGAACACTAAAATAACACATCCTAGATCTGAATGAATGAAATATTCTTATTAAATACTTTTTTCATTACATAGTTGAATGTGCTGACAACAAAATCACACAAAAATTATCAATGGAAATCAAATTTATCAACCCATGGAGGTCTGGATTTGGAGTCACACTCAAAATTAAAGTGGAAAACCACACTACAGGCTGATCCAACTTTGATGTAATGTCCTTAAAACAAGTCCTTAAAACAAGTCAAAATGAGGCTCAGTAGTGTGTGTGGCCTCCATGTGCCTGTAAGACCTCCCTACAACGCCTGGGCATGCTCCTGATGAGGTGGTGGATGGTCTCCTGAGGGATCTCCTCCCAGACCTGGACTAAAGCATCCGCCAACTCCTGGACAGTCTGTGGTGCAACGTGGCATTGGTGGATGGAGCGAGACATGATGTCCCAGATGTGCTCAATTGGATTCAGGTCTGGGGAACAGGCGGGCCAGTCCATAGCATCAATGCCTTCCTCTTGCAGGAACTGCTGACACACTCCAGCCACATGAGGTCTAGCATTGTCTTGCATTAGGAGGAACCCAGGGCCAACCGCACCAGCATATGGTCTCACAAGGGGTCTGAGGATCTCATCTCGGTACCTAATGGCAGTCAGGCTACCTCTGGCGAGCACATGGAGGGCTGTGTGGCCCCCCAAAGAAATGCCACTCCACACCTTGACTGACCCACTGCCAACCGGTCATGCTGGAGGATGTTGCAGGCAGCAGAACGTTCTCCACGGCGCCTCCAGACTCTGTCACGTCTGTCACACGTGCTCAGTGTGAACCTGCTTTCATGTGTGAAGAGCACAGGGAGCCAGTGGCGAATTTGCCAATCTTGGTGTTCTCTGGCAAATGCCAAACGTCCTGCACAGTGTTGGGCTGTAAGCACAATCCCCACCTGTGGATGTCGGGCCCTCATACCACCCTCATGGAGTCTGTTTCTGACCATTTGTGCAGACACATGCACATTTGTGGCCTGCTGGAGGTCATTTTGCAGGGCTCTGGCAGTGCTCCTTCTGCTCCTCCTTGCACAAAGGCGGAGGTAGCGGTCCTGCTGCTGGGTTGTTTCCCTCCTACGGCCTCCTCCACGTCTCCTGATGTACTGGCCTGTCTCCTGGTAGTGCCTCCATGCTCTGGACACTACGCTGACAGACACAGCAAACCTTCTTGCCACAGCTCGCATTGATGTCCCATCCTGGATGAGCTGCACTACCTGAGCCACTTGTGTGGGTTGTAGACTCCGTCTCATGCTACCACTAGAGTGAAAGCATCGCCAGCATTCAAAAGTGACCAAAACATCAGCCAGGAAGCATAGGAACTGAGAAGTGTTCTGTGTTTACCACCTGCAGAACCACTCCTTTATTGGGGGTGTCTTGCTAATTGCCTATAATTTCCACCTGTTGTCTATTCCATTTGCACAACAGCATGTGCAATTTATTGTCAATCAGTGTTGCTTCCTAAGTGGACAGTTTGATTTCACAGAAGTGTGATTGACTTGGAGTTACATTGTGTTGTTTAAGTGTTCCCTTTATTTTTTTGAGCAGTGTATAAAAATGATATCTTTGTGTTCATCTGACTCTGGGGAAGTAGATAAATGGCTTCATTGCCATAATCCCAGAGTATCAAGGACCTACCGGTCGTTTTCCGGACTCCTGCTTCTTCCTCTACCACCGTACATCCTTCCATGGGAGCTGGGTAACAGAACGTCAATCAGAATGTAATCAATAGACTGACATTTTGTATAAGCTTTGCAATCTTATTTGAAGCATGCTAGCTGGAGAACATTGGAAAGGCCCTTACTCTCTGGGACTCTCAGAGCGTCTGGGCCGGTGATCGTAGGATGGGCTGCGTGACCTGCGTCTTTGGTAGCTACGGCTGCGAGAGTGCCTACGACGACTGTCCCGATCATAATCTCGATCATCATGCCGCGAAGAGCTGCGCGAAGATCCCCCCTCCTTTCCTTTCATCTGATTGGGTGCTGTGATGGGAAAAAAGGGGGTTTGGGAGAAGAGAGAAACCCACGAAGCAAACATACAGTACACAGTGGTTTAGCTTTCCTTGAAAAGGTATTGCAGTTGTACCACGTGAGATCGAAAACATCTATTTGAATTTACAGCTGAAAGTAACATCAGTAAATCGCGAACAAGAAATTCTGCTTGATACTGTACAGTGTTACTTCATGAAACACAGGACATTTGTGAAACTGCCTTACTCTTTCGGTCTCCCTGCGCAAACTGGATTTCAATCTGTCGGCCACACACCCACTTCCTGTCCAGGTTGTGAAGAGCATCTTCAGCGTCGCGCACATCTTCAAACTTGCTGAGCTGTTAAGGTTCTTACATGTGGTCTTATGTGGCTACATTCTTTTCAGCAATACTGTTGTAATACAATGCATCTTCTGCCACTTAACCGAAATGGAAGCCATATTGGCTGACAGCATAAAACAAAGCTTAGGTTCTGGAACACATTTGTTATGAGAATGTTGTGTTCTTCTCAAGATTGAAGATGAGGCAAACATGTTTCAATAATATGTCTCTTATTTGATGGCTTGCACTGAGGAATCAATACCGCTTCAGTTTCAAATTATATTATCGAATGCAAAATATATTGATAAGAGTAACAATTTCTTAGTTAAACTAAGAATCAAATTTTCACATGGGCTATTTATTGATTGATTTTCATGTAATATTTGTTGATTCATTTTTTTTGTGAGGATACAAAATAATTCAGGTTTGTTACCTTAAACATGCTTGACTTTGACTTTCATCTTGATCTTTAAGCTCTTTAATCGCCTCCCAGAAGAACTTGGGTTTCGTGCTTGTCTTTGCCCTTTAATCTCTTCCCTTTTCCTCTTTCTTTTGATGACATATCCAAGCCTTGACTCCGTCCCCTCTTTTTCCTCTTTGTCTCTTCAAGCTTTAAATTCTCTTTCAACCTTTCCCTCTCTCTGTTTCTTGCATCCTGGCGGTCTTTTGCTGCTTGTCTTTAGATCTACTCTACACCGGACATTCTTACTCTTTCTCCAGGCTCCACAACAACTGGATGCCTTTACATTTTCTGGGGCAACAGAGAAATGTAAGTTAGATATTAAAAAGTACTTCATTGTGTACATACAGAATGCAAAGTCACAGCAATCAATCACACAACCAAGCCTTAGTGCTTAAGAAATTATCTGAGAGAAAACATGTTATCTTACAACATTCAAAATTAAGCAAATTATAAGAGAAAAGACAGATTTCATAATTCTCACTTTAGAAGGGAAAGGATATTGAATATATGCAAATCCTCTTGGTCGGCGTGAATAGAAGTCAAGTGGAATGTAGACGTCTACTACTGGCCCATAACGACCAAACTCACGGCGCAAATCCTCAGGCCTGAATACCGTAGAGGATAGAAATGTCACTTCAATGACCAAGAGGAAAAGTAGCACCACCAAAGGAGCCACAGACAGACCGGTGGCTTCTGTTGGGCAATACGATGCCACTTCTTTGCATGAAAACTGACACAATTTAAACTTTGTCTATACATAACTCACACACTCTGAAATGTACCTTACATCCATGAATGGATAACGCTAATAGAACAATCACCCGTGTGTAGGTCTATGTAGTGTTCTCTTTGCAAACAAATTACCTTACAGATAGTCCAACTTACATCCCCCTATAACTTACTAGTCATTTTTTTGTTTGCCATTTAACGTTATATTATAAAACTATGTAGTAGGGTAACTGTTTTTAAACGTAAGTGTGGAACGGGAGCTATAGCTAACGTTAGCTAGCTTGTTAGGACGAATGAAACAAGTTTGTCCAAATGTTTATGGTTAGTAATTTTTTCTTGGTTTATGACTTGAGTTTAGCCAGTGGGTCTACCTTGCACAACTGTAGGGCCAAGCCACAATCGTCTTCGATCAGGCAGAATCGCGTGGCTAGCAGACTAGCATTGGCCTAATGACGTTAGTTAACGTTAGCTTGGGGTATAGAATTCTGACCTTATTTGACCGCAAGGAACTAGGGCCGGGGAAATATGTTCAAATATGGACTCACCTGGATTCATCGGAAATGTTTCTGATGAAAAGAGATGTATTTGGAGGTCTCAAATATCTGGCCATGCTAAAAAAATATATATTTAAAGCAAGAATGCAGCTTTACATCAAATATTTTCGCTCTCTGTTTTGGGTTTAACAGAAAAGTACTTCTAGTTGTGGAGCTATGTGGAAAACCGAATGCGCAGGCGCATACTTTACTTCACGGATTCGTGAAAGCACGAAAATAAATTTAGTGCCATCTTCTGTTATGGTGCGTTATCACACCCAGCAGAGGAAGAGTGACGTGTAAAGAACGGAACTCTCAGGCAAAACACAAATTAGTGGTTTTGTTACCAATCCGACTCTTACATAGGCTACTTATCATTATGATGTGAACTCCATGTAGTTTGGACATAGCCTTTGAAAATGATCATCACATCTAGAATCATTAACTGGTTGCATTTGACCATTGTTACTTTTTTCTCCATTAGTGCATTATTTTGTCATTTAGTCATCAAAGTCTGGCATTCTCTGGATTGATGGTGATTTCAAGACAACTGGGAACACTGGGGGAAAAAAACAACCTTGAATCGTGACGTCAATGAGCTTCATGTCGGAACTCTAGAAAGACGCCCAAGTTCCCGAATTGGAATTCCGAGTTGGATGACTGTTCAAACCGAGTTGGAGTTCCCAGTTGTTCTGAACGTGGCAGAAATCATGCTGGATTGACAGCATGCCCAATGTATTCAACCTTTTCTGGCGCATGGTGTTGTGTGTGAATGCTTATCCTTTTTAGCATGGCCCTTAAACCCAGACTTGGACCACACACCCTCTCCAGCTAATAACAGGCAGGGGAAGAGAAATAGTGATTGCTTTGCAACGGTTGCAGTTTTTTATTAAACCTTTATTTAACCAGGTAGGCTAGTTGAGAAAAAGTTCGGTTACAACTGCAACCTGGCGAATATAAACCAAAGCAGTGCGACACAAACAACAACACAGAGTTACACATGGAATAAACAAACATACAGTCAATAACGCAATTCAGAAAAAAAGTCTATATACAGTGTGTGCAAATGAGGTAAGATAAGGGAGGTAAGGCAATAAATAGGCCATAGTGGCGAAATAATTACAATATAGCAATTAAACACTGGAGTGATAGATGTGCAGAAGACGAATGTGCAAGTAGAGATACTGGGTTGCAAAGGAGCAAAAAAATAAATAACAGTATGGGTATGAGGTAGTTGGATGGGCTATTTACAGATGGGCTATGTACAGGTGAAGTGATCTGCTCTGACAGCTGGTGCTTAAAGTTAGTGAGGGAGATATGGGTCTCCAGCTTAAGTGATTTTTACAATTCATTCCAGTCATTGGCAGCAGAGAACTGTAAGGAAAGGCGGCCAAAGGGAGGAAATGCCTTTGGGGGTGACCAGTGAAATATACCTGCTGTAGCGCATGCTACGGGTGGGTGCTGCTATGGTGACCAGTGAGCTGAGATAAGGTGGGGCTTTACCCAGCAGAGACTTGTAGATGACCTGGAGCCAGTGGGTTTGGCGACGAATATGAAGAGAGGGCCAGCCAACGAGAGCATACAGGTCGTAGTGGTGGGTAGAATATGGGGCTTTGGTGCCCAAAGCCCAATCAGTTGGCCACTGATTCCTTCCAAACCAATCACTGTTGATTTCCAACTTGTTGTGTAATGTTTAAGTCCAATGGCCGATGAGCACTGATATGTTTTATCTATAATTTATTTTCATATGACAAGGATTTGCCAGTAGATTGTCAATGTGATTCATGATGATAACTGCTTGTCTAGGTAGATAGCTACGATTTTGAAAGTATGATGTTGACATGATCTGTCCAAAAAAAGCTACAGTAGATATAACGTGATTTGACATTATCTTATCTGTGGGGGATGGTCACTTCTAATGTAAATGTTTGGCAGCACCCAAGGGGGCTTGAACTTTGTAGCTCGCCCTGTAGATCTTGCAGCGACATTGTGTCCCCATGAGTGACAGAACACTGAGTCAATCACGGGGCAACAAGAGAAGATTACCTCCACCACAGAAAGCACTGAGCTAGGCTGAAACACCTGAATTTTGGAGCTGCCTTGTATGTGACTTTATTAACTCAACATTTTATTTTATAAGGTTTGCAAACGTATAGGTGACATGTATTAATGCCAAAATAACATGCAAAACAGGCAAAAAAGCTAAACAGGTGGGTCGCCACTGACTGAACTAGACATGGCAATCAATGGAAAATCCACAGTGGGCACTGGTCAAAAGCAGTGCACTACATAGGGAATAGGGTGCCATTTGGGACTTACACACAGTCAGTGTGAATTCAGTCACAAATGTTGATTGGTATAATGTAAAATGCCTCTCCTCTAAATTGTTCTGGTCTGTGTTCTTGCTTTACAGGATGAAGATGACGATGTGACCATGAGTTTTTGCTTTCCCCCATTGGGATTCATTGAAATTGTTGAGGAATTTTATTTTATTTCTTTTTTTTAAATGATAAAATCCAGATAAAATATGAAATAAACACAAGAGATTATGAGCTGGTCATTGATGTCTACATTTGCTAGTTAATGATGAAGTGAAAACATGATCCCACAAGTTTACATTTGTTGCTGACTACTACAATGATGGCAGATTATTCAATAACCACAAGGTGTCAGGAAAAGCCATCCATTTTGTATTGGTTTTGTTAGGGAAGTACATTTGCTTTGGGGCTTTTAAAATGCATGTGTCCAAATTAGACATAAAATGAACAGATGCAATGTCGAGTCATTTGTCATTTTAATGTAATATTTTATAGCTATTATATTACCTGAGAAAAAAGGTCATTTAAATTAATTAATTGAAAATGTAATCCTTGTCTGTGGCTTTAGAGATCAGACTCTCTTGCTTATCCTGGTGAGGGTTGTTGAGGCCGCAGTGATAGTCTGGAAAAAAATGGGAAAGAGGACAGTCACTAACACAGAACAACATGAATGAACAACCACGGATTGAATCAGGCTGGCAATTCATTGTTATTTATTTTTTGAGGGGCAGTGCTACTGTAATTGGAGACCAACTGCTAGGACATATGGACAAGGTGCATCCAATTAAGTGTATTTTACAACATAAAATATAGAAGTGGAGGGATGCCCTTTACCTCAACCATGTTCTCCCCTTGGATTTCTCGGATGTGGGAGAACTTCTCTGTATCGCAGATGAGCTTCCCATCCTCCAGTCTGGCAGTACACTATGGGTCAGAGAGTAAACACAAAACATTCACACACCCTGCTGCAGCTGCACCTATGTCTCACACTACCGTTCAAAAGTCTGGGGTCACTTAGAAATGTCCTTGTTTTCCATGAAAACATACAGGAAATGAGTTGCAAAATGAATTGGAAATATAGTCAAGATGTTGACAAGGTTATAAATAATGCTTTTTCATTGAAATAATAATTGTGTCCTTCAAACTTTGCTTTCGTCAAAGAATCCTCCATTTGCAGCAAGTATAGCCTTGCAGACCTTTGGCATTCTAGTTGTCAATCTGAAGAGATTTCACCCCATGCTTCCTGAAGCAGCTCCCATAAATTGGATTGGCTTGATGGGCACTTCTTACGTACCATACGGTCAAGCTGCTCCAAAAACAGCTCAATAGGGTTGAGATCCGATGACTGTGCTGGCCACTCCATTATAGACAGAATACCAGCTGACTGCTTCTTCCCTAAATAGTTCTTGCATAGTTTGGAGCTGTGCTTTGGGTCATTTTCCTGTCATAGGAGGAAATTGGCTCCAATTAAGCACCGCCCACAGGGTATGACATGGCGTTGTAAAATGGAGGGATAGCCTTCCTTCTTCAAGATCCCTTTTACCCTGTACAAATCTCCCACTTTCCCACCACCCAAGAACCCCCAGACCATCACATTGCCTCCACCATGCTTGACAGATGGCATCAAGCACTCCTCCTGCATCTTTGAATTTTTTCTGCGTCGCACAAATATTCTTCTTTGTGATCCAAACACCTCAAACTTAGATTTGTCTGTCAATAACACTTTTCCCCAATCTTCCCCTGTCCAGCATCTATGTTCTTTGGCCCATCGTAATCTTTTATTTTTATTGGCCAGTGTGAGATATGGCCTGTTCTTTGCAACTCTGGCTAGAAAGCCATCATCCTGGAGTCGCCTCTTCACTGTTGACGTTGAGACTGGTGTTTTGAGGGTACTATTTAATAAAGTTGGAGTTGGAGACTTGTGAGCCGTCTGTTTCTCAAACTAGACACTCTATTGTACTTGTCCTCTTGCTCAGTTGTGCACCGGGGCCTCCCACTCATCTTTCTATTCTGGTTAGAGCCAGTTTGCGGTGTAGTACACAGCGAGTACAAGGGAGTAGTACACAGCGCTGTACGAGATCTTCAGTTTCTTTGCAATTTCTCGCATGGAAAAGCCTTCATTTCTCAGAACAAGAATAGACTGACGAGTTTCAGAAGAAAGTTCTTTGTTTCTGGTCATTTTGAGCCTGTAATCGAACCCACCCAATGCTGATGCTCCAGATACTTAACTAGTCTCAAGAAGGCCAGTTTTATTGCTTCTTTAATTAGCACAACAGTTTTGTTTCTAATGATCAATTAGCCTTTTAAAATGATAAATGTGGATGAGCAAACACAACGTGCCATTGGAACACAGGAGTGATGGTTGCTTTTCTTTAAAAAACAAGGACATTTCTAAGTGTTCCCAAAGTTTTGAACAGTAGTGTATATCAAACTAGAGCAAAGGAGATGGACACATAGCACCATGCAAATAAACAAAGCTTTGTGATGCTCTTCACACTCTCATGGCAATAGGTCCATGCACGTCACATACAATTTCATGATTGATAAATGACCTTAAACTTTCTCCCATCCATGGCAGTCAGTTCTGCCTCCTTCCCTATAGTGAATGAGTTGGTGACAGTACGGAGGGGAGTCTCAACTCTGATGGTGAAGTCGTCACCCTTCTGCTCAATTATTGTCGTTGGCTTGACACCCTTGATCATTTTGATCAACATCTCAGGGACAGCTGAAGAACATAATTGCGACATAAAACATAACCATTATTGACAAAGTTCTAGAACACAATACTGCCATTAAACACACTGAGAGTGTTGTAAGAAATGTATATGAGTTCTCACCCATTGCTTTAAGAAACTCTTCATGGTTCTCCTGACTGTGGATTTTCCATTTTCCATTGAATGCCATGTCCAGCTCAGTATTGGGATTAGCAGCAGGCAGTTGTTCAAACTAAAGGCAAATGGATGGTAAGTCCAATGGTTGTGACAAGTGTCTTTATTAAGAAAGCACTCTCTCCTCCCTCTTCTCCCCTACACACACTGGTCGTTGCCATGTTAGGGATTTTGTCTCCCTGTTATTCAGGTATTTCCTCATGCCACAGTGACCTGTGGGAGGGCCATGCCCTCATTGCCCAGTGTTCATCAGGCAATATTTACTTAATGCAACATCCAAAGTCCTACTAAAAATACACAGCCCCTGAAGTTGAGTGGAAACATTCATGGCTATTTGCAGATATGCAATGACACCAGGGTTCAATTCCTGAATCTACACATTTTGTCTTCCTTTAATATATCTCCCTGTTTCCCATCTATCAAATAAAGCATATAACATACTATTTAAAAATCAGTAGCCTATCTTAATATTACAGAAATTTATAAATTACTATTGATTATGAAAATCTCAGATTTGTAATCAACTGAGCCACCAGGGAAGAAATCAAATATTACTTTTATCAAGTCATTTTAAGTAATGAAGGGTAAGTGCTTCTACACCTGCATTGCTTGCTGTTTGGGGTTTTAGGCTGGGTTTCTGTACAGCACTTTGAGATATCTGCTGATGTACGAAGGGCTATATAAATACATTTGATTTGATAAGCTAATTTATAGTGCACACGTAGAGAAAGTAAGAGGGAGGTGGTAATTGTGAGCATGTAATCATTTTCACTAAGCTCTCTGTTCACCTTTTGGACCTAGTGAACAATTTCCCTCTTTCTCCTGGGACTGCAGCTTTCTATAAATCAATTTCCAAGCCATGGATCGTGTTCAGGATAAAAATTGATCAACGAGGAGTGTTTTGCTTCGTGAGTTAGAGAAGTGCTGAAATCCATCAGAAATATTTACATTTATATTTTAGTCCTTTACCAGACACTTTCCAGAGTGACTTAAAATTTGTGAAATTATCTGATAATAAAATTAACTGGCATGGACAGAAAATCCTACACTGAAAAAACAATATTTTTTATCATAGCAGACAGATTTAATGCACAATGGACGTATCACAAATAAATATTGACACTCAGACAGCTGATGTTCAGCTCATTCCCTGTGATGTGGGAATTTCCCTCACAGAGGCAAAGAAGTAGATATACAGTGCCTTGCGAAAGTATTCGGCCCCCTTGAACTTTGCGACCTTTTGCCACATTTCAGGCTTCAAACATAAAGATATAAAACTGTATTTTTTTGTGAAGAATCAACAACAAGTGGGACACAATCATGAAGTGGAACGACATTTATTGGATATTTCAAACTTTTTTAACAAATCAAAAACTGAAAAATTGGGCGTGCAAAATTATTCAGCCCCTTTACTTTCAGTGCAGCAAACTCTCTCCAGAAGTTCAGTGAGAAGCTCTGAATGATCCAATGTTGACCTAAATGACTAATGATGATAAATACAATCCACCTGTGTGTAATCAAGTCTCTGTATAAATGCACCTGCACTGTGATAGTCTCAGAGGTCCGTTAAAAGCGCAGAGAGCATCATGAAGAACAAGGAACACACCAGGCAGGTCCGAGATACTGTTGTGAAGAAGTTTAAAGCCGGATTTGGATACAAAAAGATTTCCCAAGCTTTAAACATCCCAAGGAGCACTGTGCAAGCGATAATATTGAAATGGAAGGAGTATCAGACCACTGCAAATCTACCAAGACCTGGCCGTCCCTCTAAACTTTCAGCTCATACAAGGAGAAGACTGATCAGAGATGCAGCCAAGAGGCCCATGATCACTCTGGATGAACTGCAGAGATCTACAGCTGAGGTGGGAGACTCTGTCCATAGGACAACAATCAGTCGTATATTGCACAAATCTGGCCTTTATGGAAGAGTGGCAAGAAGAAAGCCATTTCTTAAAGATATCCATAAAAAGTGTAGTTTAAAGTTTGCCACAAGCCACCTGGGAGACACACCAAACATGTGGAAGAAGGTGCTCTGGTCAGATGAAACCAAAATTGAACTTTTTGGCAACAATGCAAAACGTTATGTTTGGCGTAAAAGCAACACAGTTCATCACCCTGAACACACCATCCCCACTGTCAAACATGGTGGTGGCAGCATCATGGTTTGGGCCTGCTTTTCTTCAGCAGGGACAGGGAAGATGGTTAAAATTGATGGGAAGATGGATGGAGCCAAATACAGGACCATTCTGGAAGAAAACCTGATGGAGTCTGCAAAAGACCTGAGACTGGGACGGAGATTTGTCTTCCAACAAGACAATGATCCAAAACATAAAGCAAAATCTACAATGGAATGGTTCAAAAATAAACATATCCAGGTGTTAGAATGGCCAAGTCAATGTCCAGACCTGAATCCAACCGAGAATCTGTGGAAAGAACTGAAAACTGCTGTTCACAAATGCTCTCCATCCAACCTCACTGAGCTCGAGCTGTTTTGCAAGGAGGAATGGGAAAAAATTTCAGTCTCTCGATGTGCAAAACTGATAGAGACATACCCCGAGCGACTTACAGCTGTAATCGCAGCAAAAGGTGGCGCTACAAAGTATTAACTTAAGGGGGCTGAATAATTTTGCACGCCCAATTTTTCCGTTTTTGATTTGTTAAAAAAGTTTGAAATATCCAATAAATGTCGTTCCACTTCATGATTGTGTCCCACTTGTTGTTGATTCTTCACAAAAAAATACAGTTTTATATCTTTATGTTTGAAGCCTGAAATGTGGCAAAAGGTCGCAAAGTTCAAGGGGGCCGAATACTTTCGCAACGCACTGTATATACTCATTGTTGGTTTCTGATGATTCACAGAAACAACAACAGCTTTCACATTGAAGACAAAATCAGTTCAACAGTATCCACAGAGATATGTGTCTCACTGACCATCCATCTCATGCAGTTTAATCAAAGTGACTAGGGCCAGAAAGGGGGCCCCCAATAATTTCTTAGGGCTTTTTGAGGCCAGGCCTCAGAGATGAAAACATAAAGGCAAAATGTTTGGGCCAAACACTGGAGCTAAGCCCGACAATGAACATACACCATATATGATCCATTTCAAAGGAGCCCTATAAGCCTGTCAATGAGTCCAATTGGGTCTGTGTCCTTTCTCCTGAGAGCAGTTCCTGGGGATGACAGGTAGAGGGTGTGCTTCTGTGTTAAACACCCAGTCCTTCAGAGGCAGGAGATCGTCGTCAGAGAACAGCAGGTACAGATACCTGTAACACACCAGAGAAAGAGGACAGAGGAGGAGAGGAAAACACTATTCAAATTAGGTACAAAAGGAAGCAAACACTGACACATATTACAAACTCCATACAATAAATGTACAATCGCGTTATGTTATGGTTATTGCTAGTGTAAAGCGCAGAGAAAATACAAAGATAGAGAAGGGAGGACAGGAAAACACAATTAAGATGAGATATATAGACAGGGACAAAGTAAAAACAGACAGAGATGACAAACTCTGTACAATAGTGTTATGTTATGGTTATTCCTAATGAAAAACAGAGAAATGACAAAGATAACACACGTGATGCTTGTATCTTTTCCTGTACTCACTTGAGTGTTTCTGCCAGAAAGAAACTCTGCTGTAAGTTGTCGTGTTGGATTATATGGCCGTAGACATCAATGATACCAGAGAACCCTGTGGCAAGTCGACAGTGTTGCTCCAGAGCCTGTAAAATAAAAGTACAATCAAATCTTCAACTAACCGTAAAAATCAGACCAACATTTCCATTTTACATGTAGATGGTTTTATGGTTAGGTTATTTTAGGGTAAATCACACATAGGACTACACTATCAAAATGGGCTGAGAATAAAAATATCACAGGATCCTAGGTCAATTTATTGTAATGTATTTATCATTGCTATACAGTGCCTTCGGAAAGTATTCAGACCCTTTGACTTTTCCCATATTTTATGTTACAGCCTTATTCTAAATTGGATTAAAAATACAATTTCCTCAGCAATCTACACACAATATCCCATAATGACAAAGCGAAAACAGATTTTTAGATTTTTTTGCAAATGTTTTACAAATAAACAACAGAAATACCTTATTTACATAAGTATTCAGACCCTTTGCTATGAGACTCGAAATTGAGCTCAGGTGCAACCTGTTTCCATTGATCATCCTTGAGATGCTTCTACAACTTCATTGGAGTCCACCTGTGGCAAATTCAATTGATTGGACATGATTTGGAAAGGCACACACCTGTCTATATAAGGTCCCACAGTTGACAGTACAAGTCAGAGCAAAAACCAAGCCATGACGTCGTAGGAATTGTCCGTAGAGCGCCGAGACAGGATTGTGTCGAGGCACAGATCTGGAGAAGGGTACCAAAGCATTTCTGCAGCACTGAAGGCCCCTAAGAACACAGTGGCCTCCATGATTCTTAAATGGAATAAGTTTTGAACCACCAAGACTCTTCCTTTAGCTGGCTGCTCGGCCAAGCTGAGCAATCGGGGGAGAAGGGCCTTGGTCAGGGAGGTGACCAAGAACCTGATGGCCACTCTGACAGAGCTCTAGAGTTCCTCTGTGGAGATGGGAGAACCTTCCAGAAGGACATCCATCTCTGCAGCACTCCACCAATTAGGCCTTTATGGTAGAGTGGCCAGAAGAAGGAAGCCACTCCTCAGCAAAAGGCACATGACAGCCTGCTTGGAGTTTGCCAAAAGGCACCTAAAGACTCTCAGACCATGAAAAACAAGGAATCACTGGTCTGACGAAAGCAAGATTGAACTCTTTGGCCTGAATGCCAAGCGTCACGTCTGGAGGAAACCTGGCACATTCCCTACGGTGAAGCATGGTTGTGGCAGCATCATGCAGTGGGGATGTTTTTCAGCGGCAGGGACTGGGAGACTAGTCAGGATCGAGGGAAAGATGAACAGAGCAAAGTACAGAGAGATCCTTGATGAAAACCTGCTCCAGAGCGCTCACAACCTCAGACTGGGGCGAAGGTTCACTTTCCAACAGGACAACGACCCTAAGCACACAGTGAAAATAACGCAGAAGTGGCTTCGAGACAAGTCTCTGAATGTCCTTGAGTGGCCCAGCCAGAGGCCGCACTTGAACCCAATCGAACATCTCTGGAGAGACCTGAAAATAGCTGTGCAGCAACGCTCACCATCAAACTTGACAGAGCTTAAGAGGATCTGCAGAGAAGAATGGGAGAAACTCCCCAAATACAGGTGTGTCAAGCTTGTAGCGTCATACCCAAGAAGACACCAGGCTGTAATCGCTGCAAAAAGTGCTATAACAAAGTACTGAGTAAAGGGTCTGAACACTTACACTAAAGTTCAAAAGTTTGGGGTCACTTAGAAATGGCCTTGTTTTTGAAAGAAAAGCTAATGTTTTTGTCCATTAAATCAGAAATACAGTGTAGACATTGTTAATGTTGTAAATGACTACTGTAGCTGGAAACGACTGAATTTTAATGGAATATCTAAATAGGCATACCAAGGCTCATTATCAGCAACCATCACTCCTGTGTTCCAAAAGCACATTGTGTTAGTTAATCCAAGTATATCATTTTAAAAGGCTAATTGATCATTAGAAAACCATTTTGCACTTATGTTATCACAGCTGAAAGCTGTTGTGCTGATAAAGAAGCAATACAACTGTCCTTCTTTACACTAGTTGAGTATCTGGAGCATCAGCATTTGTGGGTTCAATTACAGGCTCAGAATGGCCAGAAACAAAGACATTTCTTCTGAAACTCGTCAGTCCATTCTATTCTGAGAAATGAAGGCTATTCCATGCGAGAAATGGCCAAGAAACTGAAGATCTCGTACAACGCTATATACTACTCCCTGAATACGTTCCCGAAGGCACTGTAAATGTATGGCCTCACCTCCAGAGCCTCCCAGCCCCACTCTCTGTACTTGGGGTCATGGGTCAGTCTCCACATGTACATGTAGCTCTCCACGACCTCTGGCCTCAGGATGTAATGCCTTTCGTTTACTCTGGGTGCTGTGGCCTCCGCTCCATCATCAAACCGGAACACCTCTGGGCCCAGCTTAGTGGCTGTTGGATTTTTAGGTTGGATTAGAATGGACAATGCATTATGCTAAATGTATTGTTTGATCTCCAGCACTTGTTGAGGAAACACTGGATATGCATATATTTCATATTTGTCATATTGTGCATATTTTTTGTATTGTGCATATTTAATATTTTATTATTGTGCATAATTATGTAATATGCTGGAGAATAATCATATTAGAGAGAAAGCTGTATGAATACAATTGTTTCTGCCAAGGTGCTAAACTCAGGGATTGAGACCGGGGTTCAATCCCTGGGCAGTATGTACCTAGAGAAGGGAGCGTTACAACTAGATCACACCCTACAATCTTACAGGTTAACTTTATTCCCTGCAACTACTTGCATATGCTCTTATAATACTTTATACTTATATAAATATACTTCTACACTAGATGTCCCTGGATGTCTATAGGCTACCCATATGCATATCTGTAAACACAGTACCAGTCAAATGTTTGGACACACCTACTCATTAAAAGGGTTTTTATTTGGACTATTTTCTACATTGTACTATAATAAGACATCATAGCTATGAAATAACACATATGGAATCATGTAGTAACCAAAAAGGTGTTATACAAATCAAAACATACTGTATATTCTTCAAAGTAACCACCCTTTGCCTTGATGACAGCTTTGCACAGCGTTGGCATTCTCTCAACCATCTTCACGAGGAATGCTTTTCCAACATTCTTGAAAGAGTTCCCACATATGTTGAGCACTTGTTGGCTGCTTTTCCTCCAACTAATCCCAAACCATCACAATTGGGTTGAGTTCGGGTGATTGTGGAGGCCAGGTCATCTGATGCAGCACTCCATCACCCTCCTTGGTCAAATAGCCCTTACACAGTCTGGAGGTGTGTTTTGAGTCATTGTCCCGTTGAAAAACAAACGATAGTTGAACTTAGCGCAAACCATATGGGATGTCGTATCACTGTTGAATGCTGTGGTTGCCATGCTGGCTAAGTGTGCCTTGAATTCTAAATAAATCACTGACAGTGTCACCAGCAAAGCACTACCACACCATCACACCTCCTCCTCCATGCTTCACGGTTGGAACCACACATGCGGAGATCATCCTTTCACCTACTCGGCATCTCACAAAGACACGGTGTCTGGAACCAAAAATCTCACACCTGGATTCATCAGAACAAAGGACAGATTTTCACCAGTCCAATGTCCATTGCTTGTGTTTCTTGGTCCAAGCAAGTCTCTTCTTATTATTGGTGTCCTTTAGTAGTGGTTTCTTTGCAGAAATTTGACCATGAAGGCCTGATTCACACAGTCTCCTTGAACAGTTGAGGTGTGTCTGTGAAGCATTTATTTGGGCTGCAATCTGAGGTGCAGTTAACTCTAATGAACTTATCCTCTGCAGCAGAGGTAACTCTGGCTCTTCTTTTCCTGTGGCGGTTCTCATGTGATCCAGATTCATCATAGCGCTTGATTGTTTTTGCGACTGCACTTGAAGAAACTTTCAAAGTTCTTGACATTTTCCGGATTGACTGACCTTCATGTCTTAATGTAATGATGGACTGTCGTTTCTCTTTGCTTACTTGAGTTGTTCTTGCCATAATATGGACTTGGTATTTTACCAAATAGGGCTATCTTCTGTAATCCACCCCTACCTTGTCACAACACAACTGATTTACTCAAACGCATTAAGAAGGAAAGCAATTCCACAAACGATCTTTTAACAAGGCAAACCTGTTAATTGAAATGCATTCCAGGTGACTACCTCATGAAGGTGGTTGAAAGAATGCCAAGAGTGTGCAAAACTGTCATCAAGGCAAAGGGTACCTACTTTGAAGAATCTCAAATATAAAATATATTTTGATTTGTTTAACACTTTAGTTACAACATGATTCCATATGTTATTTCATAGTTTTGATGTCTTTACAATTATTCTTCAATGTAGAAAATCGGAAAATAAAGAAAAACCCTAGACTGAGTAGGTGTGTCCAAACTTTTAACTGGTACTGTATACAGTGCATTTGGAAAGTATTCAGACCACTTGACTTTTTCCACATTTTGTTACAATACATCTATATTCTAAAATGGATTTAAAAAAAATCCTTATCAATCTACACAAAATACCCCATAACGACAAAGTGAAAACAGAGTTTTAGATTTCTTTTCAGATTTATAAAAAAATAAAACTTTGCTATCAGACTTGAAATTGAGCTCAGGTGCATTCTATTTATATTAATCATCAAGCATGGTGGTGGCAGCATCAAGCTGTGGGGATGTTTTTCAGTGGCAGGGACTGGGAGACTAGTCAGGGTCGAGGGAAAGATGAACGGAGCAAAGTACAGAGAGATTCTTGATGAAATCCTGAGCCCTCTGAAGCAGGTTATCAGACTGAGGCAAAGGTTCACCTTCCAACAGGACAACGACCCTAAGCACACAGCCAAGACAACGCTGGAGTGGCTTCGGGACAAGTCTCAATGTCCTTAAGTGGCCCAGCCAGAGCCCGGACATGAACCGATCTAACATCTCTGAAGAGACCTGAAAATAGCTGTGCAGTGACGCTCCCCATCCAACCTGAAAGAGCTTGAGAGGATTTGCAGAGAAGTATGGGAGAATATCCACAAATACTGGTGTGCCAAGCTTGTAGCGTCATACCCAAGAAGACTCGAGGCTGTAATCACTGCCAAAGGTGCTTCAACAAAGTACTGAGTAAAGGGTCTGAATACTTTTGTAAATGTGATATTTCAGTTGTTGTTTTATAAAATAAATTAGCAAAAATTGAGAAAAAAACGTTTTTGCTTTGTCATTATGGGGTATTGTATAGATTTGAGGGGGGAAAACGATTTCATCCATTTCAGAATAAGGCTGTAACATAACAAAATGTGGAAAAAGCCAAAGAACATGGCTGACATTTTACGTTCTCCAAAACAATTGTGCAATTTTTTTTTGTTGTGCCTTTTGTGTAACTTAATTATTATTATTTTTAAAAAAACTTATTGTGTACATAATGTTGCTGCTACCGTCGCTTATGACCAAAAATAACTTCTGGACATCAGAAAAGCGATTACTCAACACAGACTGGAAGAAACTTTTTCCTTTAATGAGTCTGACGAGAAGGATGTCCTGCTTTCAATGGAACAGGCCCAGATCCATGCCGTTTATGTGAAGAAAAGACGCAGGAAAAGGGGAAGCAAATCGGGGATCTTTCTGAGAAGCCGGAGGCAAGCGAGTAAACTCCCAATGCCTTCCATTCTCCTTGCTAACATGCAATCGTTAGAAAATTAAATTGATGACCTACTATTAGGGGCGGCAGGGTAGCCTAGTGGTTAGAGCGTTGGACTAGTAACCGGAAGGTTGGGTTAACTGCCTGAACAGGCAGTTAACCCACTGTTCGTAGGCTGTCATTGAAAATAAGAATTTGTTCTTAACTGACTTGCCTAGTTAAATAAAAGGTAAAAAAATATTTAAAAAATAACATATGTTTCACCAAGACGTAACTGAACGAAGAAAAAGACAATATAGAGCTGGCGGGATTTTCCATGCACCGGCAGAACAGAGACGCTACCTCTGGTAAGACGAGGGGTGGGGGTGTGTGTCTTTTTGTCAATAACAGCTGGTGCGCGATGTCTAATATTAACCTTTTATAACTAGGGGGCAGTATTTTCATTTTTGGATAAAAAACGTTCCCGTTTTAAACGGGATATTTTGTCACGTCAAGATGCTCGACTATGCATATAATTGACAGCTTTGGATAGAAAACACTCTGACGTTTCCAAAACTGCAAAGATATTGTCTGTGAGTGCAACAGAACTGATGTTACACGCGAAACCCAGATAAAAATCCAATCAGGAAGTGCCGCATTTTTTGAAACCGCCTCATGCCAATGACTCCTTATATGGCTGTGAATGAGCTACGAATGAGCTTACGTTTTCTACGTATTCCCCAAGGTGTCTACAGCATTGTGACGTCTTTTCACGCATTTATGTTGAAGAATAGCCGTAAGGGACCACATTTAGCAAGTGGTCACATGATGGCTCCGGCAGAACATCTTGCGTAAAGTACACAAGTAGCCATTTTTCCAATCGCTTCTTATGAGAAACCAATTGTCCCGATGGATATATTATCGAATATATATGTGAAAAACACCTTGAGGATTGATTCTGAACAACGTTTGCCATGTTTCTGTCAATATTATGGAGCTAATTTGGAAAAAAGTTCGGCGTTGTAGTGACTGCATTTTCCGGTCGATTTCTCAGCCAAACGTGAAGAACAAACGGAGCTATTTTGCCTACAAAAATAATATTTTTGGAAAAAAGAACATTTGCTATCTAACTGGGAGTCTCCTGAGTGAAAACATCCGAAGTTCTTCAAAGGTAAATTATTTAATTTGATTGCTTTTCTTATTTTTGTGAAAATGTTGCCTGATGCTAGCAGAGCCTAGCCATAGCATTATGCCATGATAAACTTATACAAATGCTTGTCTAGCGTTGGCTGTAAAGCATATTTTAAAAATCTGAGATGACAGTGTGATTAACAAAAGGCTAAGCTGTGTCTCAATATATTTCATTTGTGATTTTCATGAATAGGAACATTTTCTAGTTAGATTTACGTCCGCTGCGTTATGCTAATTAGTTTGAGGCTACGTTACGCTCCCGCATGCGGGATGGGTAGTATCAAGAATTAAAGAAGTCTCGAGGTATTGCTCGCCTGAGGTAGAGTACCTTACCACACTATCTACCAAGAGAGTTCTCATCTGTATTATTCGTAGCCGTCTATTTACCACCACAAAGCGAAGCCAGCTCTCAACCAACTCTATCAGGCCATAATCAAAGAAGAAAATGCTCACCCAGAAGCGGCGCTCTTAGTGGCCGGGGACTTTAATGCAGGCAAACTTAAAATCAGTTTTACCACATTTTTACCAGCATGTCACGTGTAACCAGGGAAAACAAAATCCTAGCCCAACTTTGCTCCACACACAGAGATGCATACAAAGATCTCCCCCACCCTTCATTTGGCAAATCTAACCACAATTCTATCCTCCTGATTCCTGCTTACAAGCAAAAACTAAAGCAGGGAGTACCAGTGACTCACTCAATACAGAAGTGGTCAGATGACGCAGATGCAACACTACATGACTGTTTTGCTAGCACAGACTGGAATATGTTCCGGGATTCATCTAATGGCATTTAGGAACACAGCACCTCAGTCATCAGCTTCATCAATAAGTGCATTGATGATGTCATCCCCACAGTGACTGAACGTACATATCCCAACCAGAAGCCATGGAATACAGGCAACATCTGCATCGAGCTAAAGGCTAGAGCTTCCGCTTCAAGGAAAGGGAGACTAATCTGGACGCTTATAAGAAATCCCGCTATGCCCTCAGACGAACCATCAAACAAGCAAAGCTTCAATACAGGATTAAGATTGAATCCTACTGGCTCTGACGCTCGTACGATGTGGTAGGGCTTGAAAACTATTACAGACTACAAAGGGAAACCCAGGTGCGAGCTGCCCAGCTACGCGAGCCTACCAGACGAGATAAATGCCTTTCATGCTCGCTTCCAGGCAAGCAACACTGAAGTATATGCACCAGAGAACCAGCTGTTCTTGGATGACTGTGTGATAACGCTCTCGGTAGCCGTTGTGAAAAAAACCTTTAAAACAGGTGAAAATTCACAAAGCCACTGGGCCAGACGGATTACCAGGACGTGTACTCAAAGCATGCACAGACCAACTGTCAAGTGTCTACACTGACATTTTCAACCTCTCCCGGACCGAGTCTGTAATACCTACATGTTTCAAGCAGGCCACCATAGTCACTGTGCCCAAGGAAGCGAAGGTAACCTGCCTAAATGATTACCGCCCCGTGACACTCACGTCGGTAGCCATGAAGTGCTTCGAAAGGCTGGTCATGGCTCCCATCAACAGTATCCTCCCGGACACCCTAGACCAACTCCAATTCGCATACCGCCTCAACAGATCCATAGATGACGCAATCTCAAACTCACTCCACACCGCCTTTCCTCACCTGGACAAAATGAACACCTATGTGAGAATGCTGTTCATTGACAACAGTTCAGTGTTCAACACCATAGTGCCCACGAAGCTCATCACTAAGCTAAAGACTCTGGGATTAAACACCTCCCTCTGCAACTGGATCCTGGACTTTGACGGGCCGCACCCAGGTGGTAAGAGTAAGCAACAACACGTCTGCCACGCTAATCCTTAATACCGGGGCCCCTTTGGGGTGTGTACTTAGTCCCCTCCTGTATTCCCTGTTCACCCACAACTGCGTAGCCAAACACGACTCCAACACCACCATTAAGTTTGCTGACGACACAACAGTGGTAGGCCTGATCACCGACAACGATGAGACGGCCCATAGGGAAGAGGTCAGAGAACTGGCAGTGTGGTGCCAGGACAACAACCTCTCCCTCAATATGAGCAAGACAAAGACCTGATCGTGGACTACAGGAAACCTGTCTAGGACTGGCTGTGAAACAGCCAATGAAATTGCAGGGTGCCAAATACAAATCAACAGAAATCTCATAAATCAAATTTCTCAAACATTCAAGTACTAGGCACCATTTTAAAGATACAATTCTCGTTAATCCAGCCACAGTGACTGTTTAAAAAAAATCTTTACAGCGAAAGCTCCACAAACGATGTTAGGTCACCACCAAGTCACAGAAAGACCCATCCATTTTTCCAGCCAAAGAGAGGAGTCACAAAAAGTACAAATAGAGATAAAAATTAATCACTAACCTTTAATGATCTTCATCAGATGACACTCATAGGACTTCATGTTACACAATACATGCATGTTTTGTTCTATAAAGTGCATATTTATATCCAAAAATCTCATTTTACATTGGCGTGTTAGGTTCAGTAGTTCCAAAACATGCAGTGATTTTGCAGAGAGCCACATCAATTCACAGAAACACTCATTATAAATGTTGATGAAAATTCAAGTGTTATGCATGGAACTTTAGATACACTTCTCCTTAACTTGTTATGGCTGCAATCCCGATATCGGGATAAGTGTCATCAACAACCGCTGAATAGCATAGCGCTACATAAAATAAATATTACTATAAATATTTATATTCATGAAATCACAAGTGCAATATAGGAAAACACTGCTTAGCCTTTTGTTAATCTACCTGTCGTGTCAGATTTTGAAATGATGCTTTACAGCGAAAGCAATCCAAGCGTTTGTGTAAGTTTATTGATCGCATCATAAACATTAAGTACACTTAGCATCAGGTAGCTCGGTCACGAAAATCAGAAAAGCAATCAAATTAATCGTTTACCTTTGATGATCTTCGGATGTTTTCACTCACGAGACTCCCAGTTACACAACAAAATGTTCCGTTTGGTCCATAAAGATGATTTTTATATCCAAAATACCTCTGTTTGTTTGGTGCGTTATGTTCAGAAATCCACAGGAAAGAGCGGTCACGACAACGCAGACAAATTCCAAATAGTTTCCATAATGTCCACAGAAACATGTCAAACGTTTTTTATAATCAATCCTCAGGTTGTTTTTAAAATATATAATCGATAATATATCAACCGCAAATGTCTTTCACAGTAGGAGAGGGAAAAGCAATAGCTGTCCAAACTCTGTTGCGCGAGCAAAACTCATGTGACCACTTGACGCAATGTTATCTTTCTGGCTCATTTTTCTAAATAAAAGCCTGAAACTATGTCTGAAGACTGTTGACACCTTGATGAAGCGATAGGAAAAGGAATCTGGTTCAATATCCCTTTAAATCCAGCAAAGGGAGGCTCTGGAACATGGAGTTTTCAAAATAGAAGCCACTTCCTGTTTTGATTTTCCTCAGGGTTTCACCTGCAATATCAGTTCTGTTATACTCACAGATAATATTTTGACAGTTTTGGAAACTTTAGAGTGTTTTCTATCCAATACTAATAATAATATGCATATATTAGCAACGGAGACTGAGGAGCTGGCCGTTTACAATGGGCACCTTTTCATCCAAGCTACTCAATACTGCCTCTGCAGCAATAAAAAGTTAATGCAACCACTGTGTCAGATTTTTTAAAAACTTTACAGAAAAAGCATACCATGCAATAATCTGAGTACGGAGCTCAGAGCCCAAACCCAGCCAAAATAAATATCCGCCATGTTGCGCAGTCAACATTAGTCAGAAATAGCATTATAAATATTCACTTACCTTTGATGATCTTCATCAGAATGCACTCCCACGAATCCCAGTTCCACAATAAAATGTTTGATTTGTTTGATAAAGTTAATAATTTATGTCCAAATAGCTTCTTTTGTTAGGGCGTTTGGTAAACAAATCCAAACACGCGTTCAGGTCCAGCCGAACGAAAAGTTTAAAAAGTTATATTACTGGTCGTAGAAACATATCAAACTACGTATAGAATCAATCTTTAGGATGTTTTTATCATAAATGTTCAATAATGTTCCAACCGGAGAATTCCATTGTCTGTAGAAAAGCAATGGAACGAGAGCTACCTCTCATGTGAATGCACGTGACTGAGATCGAGGCTGCTGCCAGACCTCTGACTCAATCCCTTCTCATTCGGACCCATTCACAGTAGAAGCCTGAAATAACATTCTAAAGATGGTTGACATCTAGTGGAAGCCTTAGGAAGAGCAAAATGACCCATATCCCACTGTGTATTTGATAGGGGCTGAGTTCAAAAACTACAAACCTTAGATTTCCCACTTCCTGTTTGGATCTTTTCTTGGGTTTTTGCCTGCCATATGAGTTCTGTTATACTCACAGACATCATTCAAACAGTTTTAGAAACTTCAGAGTGTTTTCTATCCAATACTAATAATAATATGCATATATTAACATCTGGGACTGAGTAGGAGGCAGTTTACTCTGGGCACATTTTTCATCCAAAAGTGAAAATGCTGCCCCCATCCCAAAGAAGTTGTTTAACATCGATGAGGCTGTAGTGGAGCAGGTTGAGAGTTTCATGTTCCTTGGTGTCCACATCACCAATGATCTATCATGGTCCAAACATACCAAGACAGTCGTAAAGAGGGCACAACAAAACTTTTTCCCCCTCAGGAGACTGAGAAAGATTTGGCATGGGCCCCCTGCACCATCGAGAGCATCCTGACCGGTTGCATCAAAGCCTGGTATGGCAACTGCTCGGCATCTGACCGTAAGGCGCTACAGAGGGTAGTACGAATGGCCCAGTACATCACTGGGACCAAACTTCCTGCCATCCAGGACCTATATAATAGGCTGTGTCAGAGGAAAGCCCATAAAATTGTCAGAGACTCCAGTCACCCAAGCACTCCGGTCCCAGAGCGCATGGACCAAAAGGCTCCTCAACAGCTTCTACCCCAAAGCCATTGGAATGCTGAACAATTCATAAAAATCACCACTGGACAATTTACATTGACCCTCCACCCCTTACCTTGTGTACACTGCTGCTACTCCCTGCTTGTTTCTTACCTATGCAGTCACTTTGCCCCCACCTACATGTACAGATTTCCTCAACTAGCCTGTACCCCTGCACACTGACTCAGTACTGGTGCCACCTGTACAGTATATAGCCTTGTTATTGTTTTTCTTATTGTGTTACTTTTTATTATTACTTTTTTATTTTAGTCTACTTGGTAAATATTTTCTTCTTCTTGATCTCTTGAACTGCACTGTTGGTTAAGGGCTTGTAAGTAAGCATTTCACGGTAAAGTTTAAACCTGTTGTATTCGGCACATGTGGCAAATAAAGTTTGATTTGAATGCACTGTACATTGATTTTTATGTGGACCTATGAATATATAACTCATTATAGCCTCAATGTCCACCCTGTGAGTTATGCATCTTGATAAACACAGGTTAACAGGAAATCAGATCTGTATCAGAAACTGAAGCTTGGCTTCCATTAGGTATTAGGACACAATCTCAAACTAACACTTTGTTCAACTGCACTGCCAGTAAGTTGGTAGGTATCGGAGGATCTCCCTTTCACATTCTAACTGATGCCCGTCACTTTGGCAAGAAGCATGTTTGCAGGACTGTTCCTCTTTATAGCCAGTCTGTCGAATGTAGATGCAGTGATTTGCAATGAGAAGAAAGTTTGTGCCTTAAGAGGGTTCGTCAGTGAACATGAACTACAATTTCCCCGATGCTGACTTTTTGCGGACAGGTGACTTAGTCTGGTTTAACAATGGCAGCAATAAGAAATGTAAGGACAAGACCATTCCCGAAGACTTCACAGATGACGAAAGGGTGTTACAGACGTTTTGAGTGGCTTCATGACATTTGGGGGAATCTTCTATAAGCCAGAAACATCTGGTACAAGAATGGGCAACATTTACCAAACCCTGAACATCAGCCTTTACCTAGACCCAGTCCGCAGTGAGGAAGCAGGCGGTTACTCCTGTGCCGTAAAAGGATGTGAGGATCTTCACTCTCCTGCATGTCTCCTTGGTAACTGCTGGGATGTAATAAACACAAGACCATCTGCGCCTTCATAGAGATACCTGTCAAAATCCCTTGCAATTACGAATTATGGGGCAGCAGGGTAGCCTAGTGGTTAGAGCGTTGGACTAGTAACCGAAAGGTTGCAAGTTCATATCCCCGAGCTGACAAGGTACAAATCTGTCGTTCTGCCCCTGAACAGGCAGTTAACCCACTGTTCCTAGGCCATCATTGAAAATAAGAATTTGTTCTTAACTGACTTGCCTAGTTAAATAAAGGTCAAATAAAAATATAAAATTATCCCAGCATTCAAACCATCACACAATATGGTCAAAAATGGTTTTCAAATATTTGGACTTCCCGGATCGGGAAGAGCACCATGGTAACAAGGAGAAAGAGAACAAATTCACGTTTAAAAAGCAAGGGGGTACGGTACGTCATACCGTGATCCATCCATCTGTCTGTTACAAACATACAAGTAAAAGTTACTCCTCCCACTGCAAAGGAGGGAAAATCAGTCCTGATCTCCTTCTGCAAGACTTCCTGTCCAAACTTTAGTTACTTAGTCCAAGTCCAAGGTCACGTTTCTACAGGCAGTCAGAAAAGGGCATTCAGGCAGCTACTTCTCTATTATAAGAGGCTTCGAGAATTTTACTTATTGTGAAATATGGCCCCAAGAACACTTCAGTGTCAGTCAGTGGTAAAATAGAGGAGGGCAGTCCGTGACTCTGACCTGCAGCAGTGATGCCAACCCACCAGTGAAGTCTTAAACGTGGTACATGAGCAATGGGACTGAAGTCATACAGACAGGAGAAGGAAGAGAACAGTACATAAGTGTCAGTCTGGGAGACATGATCCAGTACTACTGTATGGCTGAGAACAAGATATGAGCTCAGAACTCTACCCTCTTGGACATTAACATAGGTGTGTCTTCACAGTGTCTGTTTTGCTTTCTGTACTGGCTGTGGTGGGCACTGCCCTGGCTGCTAAAGCTTCAGTTCTCATCTACTGTACACTGAAGAGGAGAAGCAGGAAGTGATGTCAGAGAAGGAAGTGATGTTAGAATAGGAAGTGATGTCAGAGGAGTTAGTGCGGTCAGATGTGAGTGTGAGGACCAGAGCCTCTATTTATGAAACCCTTGACAACATCTTCGCAGACCCTGATGAGTATGACGGCATACAGCGTGACACCTACACAGGCCTTCAGAGAGATCAGAGTGACACCTACACAGGCCTTCAGAGAGATCATGGTGACACCTACACAGGCCTTCAGAGATCAGGGTGACACCTTTTCACATACAATGGCAATATGAATGTCCCTCAAACATTTTCTCAAACCCCTAACTTCGTACTTAAGTTCCCATATGACTTAGTTGTGTCAGGTAAATATCTAAGGCAATGAAATTGAATAAAATGTGTAATGCTATTTAATGTTATGTAAGAGATGTGACAATGTTATTGTTTTGTTATTGATCATGCTATTTCTGAAAGCTTGTTAAGTATTAACTAATAGTAATTCATCATTAGTCCATCCTTTTAGTGGATTCTTACTGTTAACACCTTTACAGGTGACTAACTATTAAACCTGTCAAGCAATAACTAATGCTGTAATGCCATATCTGGTTGGGGGTGGGGCTTTGTTGGAGCATAGGACTGAGAGTGGTAGAGGATTTGTTTTTTGTTTTCGCCCTTCGCCTGTAAAATACTGAAAAGCCAAATAGAAAAACCTTGATTAAAAAAGCATTAACTAATGGCGATTTATTTTGAATCCATCCTCTTTGTGGGGCCCTATAGTAAAAACTGTTAAGACTTCAACTAATGAATTGTGAATATGCCATGACAGCATGTCAATTACAACACACTGTAAGGCATTTGATTGGGCTTTGAACTGTGTTTTGAGTATATATATATAGATGTGTTCCTACGTGTACGCCTGTAGGACTCGTGGCAGGTATGGGTGATGTTAGCAGCCAGGTCCAGTTGGTGCTGCCTAGTCTCTGGACTGCCGTGTTCAGCCCCGATCCCGATCATCCCTCCAGAGAAGCAGGCCAGGTGACCCATCCTGTGATCCAGGATACCCCCTCTCCACTCAGCCACGTAGATCAGCCCCCCAGGAGACCTCTGGACTAGGTTATTCTCTATGGCCTAAAGCAGTGTACAGTAGATGGGTATCATTAGTAAACCACATGTGAAGAGTTTCATTCCAAAACGCGATATATCCATTTTCAGAAATGTTGGTAAATTGATATTAGTAAAAAAAAAAATATTTTTCATCAAATGTCTTTGCCTCTTTTCACGATCTCTCTTCTCTTTTCCTGCTCTGTTCTATGGTTCTGTTCTTGTTCTCACGCTTCACCTATTGCTTTTCTGCTGTTATAGCATTATATGGCATAGCATGCAACCATTGACTGGCCATAGACTGGTATGTGTACCTCCAGTGCAGCATAGTACATTCTTTTGGCAACTTCATCTGTCCTGTCTGACATCAGGTAGGATTTTATTAGATACTCGTAGAAACTGTCACCAAGGGCCCCAATGGAGACATAATCTGAAAAAGATAAGCAATAACGCATGATCTGCCATGCCATGTACCACAAGTGGCTGTTCGCAGACAGGACAATAACATCAAAGAACAATGTATTCCTCTTAGTTTAATGAAGGACTGCAGTCACTCAATAGTCAGATGGTGACTTACGCTGTTCCCAATTCCCACTGACTGGGTTGAGAGCGTTTGGGTAGAGGCCACGTGGCTTGTCCAGCTGGTTCAGGTGTTTCCTAATATTCATAACCTGAGGGTGTAGAGAAGCAAGAGGGCGAGAGAGACAAAAAACAAGTTCATTTATTTAACAGTTGAGCTCAATATGGGGTATTCTTTCTAAGTACGTGTTATTTTCACATTACATCTGATTTTAAAGACTTGAAAACAAAAGCATTATATCTGAGGCTTGTGGAGTTACAGCACTCACCTTCTCGGTATAAATGGGATCATTGGTGAGTTCTGACAGATGAACAAACTCCAGATGCAGGGTTCCAAACTCTGCTAGAACACTGCTCCTCCCCAAATCCCCTCCGGACCACCTCTTGGAATCACTAAAACAGGAACAGACATGAGAGAGAAATGCTAGCCTGACAACTCACACTAAATTCTTCTGCTGCTTTGTCGTTTGCTACATACTTTAGTCTGAGACAGCCATCATTGAAGTCGTTTGTGGTGACGTGGAGCGATTGAATCGTCTCCAACCAATCAGAGTATCCAAGCCAATTACGATTATTCAAACTGCCCACGTGTGTTTTGGCTCTAGCCCAACCCATTCTGTTTCTGGACCAATCAGACAACCCCGAACTTGTTCACATTCGGTGAAGCGTCGGGGAGGTACTCAGATCCAGAACCATTCCGGAGAAGTCTGTGGGCACGGCGTAGTGTTTTGCTGGTGCAAGGAGTCTGGGTAACCAGGCAAGAGAAATGTAACATTTGAAACCTGCCTACTGTATTGTAGAAGTTGTACCAGCAATAACACAAATTATGCATTGGGCACATTCAGAATTTTATGAACACAATGATCCTACCAATTTGCAAGTTCTACATTTGTTGAAATGTGAGGGTGAAGTTGCTAATATTGTTCGGTTAGCTGAATTACAACTGGACATCCAGGAGTCTGTGTATTTTTTATATATAGGCCTAATAATAAAGAGGTCATTTAAACAGTAAAAATGAATTTCCTTTTAATGTGGCATGAACACAACCAGTCATGATATTTTCATCTGACTGTCAAACAAATCACTTCAAAAAAGGTAGGCATGTTTGTCTACTACAAAATAATTCCAGCATTCAAACTGCATGGCATTTGATGAATGGAAATAGACATCTGTTACAAAACACCAAAAAGTGTGTCTAATGTCATTCAGTGATTGCCATTGATTAGGCCTAAATTAATTGATGTGTCTTGCTGACAAATTTATATTTTTTGTATTTGGGACACCTGAAATGGGGCTGAAACTGTCCTGTGAAAAACGAGATGCTCACCCTAACACACACACTGTCAACTTACTAGACTAGGCTACAATGTGTATTACCATGAACCTCAAATACAGTGGGGCAAAAAAGTATTTAGTCAGCCACCAATTGTGCAAGTTCTCCCACTTAAAAATATGAGAGAGGCCTGTAATTTTCATCATAGGTACACTTCAACTAGGACAGACAAAATGAGGATTTTTTTTTTAGGGGATTTAACATCTCATTCAGGGGAGCTGAGCCCCCGACTCCCCCGTAATTCGCACCATGGTTAGCTGAATAACTTACATCCAACTCAAATTGGCTACGTAATATTTATGTACTAATGTATCATTTTCTCTGCTCTTCTGCAAAGGTGCTGGCTATCATGCTCTCTAATGCACATGGTGGAAATATCAGTGTCTTGCCCTAAAATGAGTAATTTCACAGGCTTATTATTTCAGTGTTTATTGGAGGTAGCTGTAGTCAGACAGAATTATATGCGGTAAGCTCTAACCAGCTTTGATCACACAGAATAATCATTTCTAACTGTGACAAGCCTTGATTGGCTAGGCGGATAAGTACTTGTTGTGACAGAAAAGCGTTGATTGGATAGAATTACCATTATAGGCTGAGACAATCTATAGTTGTGTCTTGGATATCCTTCTTTTTGTCCAGTTGTCAGCAAACAGCACAGTTCATGTCTGAAATATTATTTTGTCTTTCTGATAAAAGAACCTGGAGAATAATCATGATGACAAGAGTCTATTCTGCGATAGATTAGGAGCAGATCCTGACCTGTTAGTCTTTCTCTTCGACCCAGACCTGTTCCTCATTCCCTTCCATAATATTCTATATTTAGATCTGGAGGAGGAGGGGGATGTTGATCTTCCTCCACTCTGAGCCTCTGTCATTCCCAGACACCTGACACATCGATCCCACATATGCCTTTGACTGACAGCTGGGGAGAGGGAAGCTGACAGGCTGCCAGGAGCACCAGCTTAGCTTACCCTCCCTCTAATGGCCATGGCAGATTGCTTCACACTTCTCACTGTCTTCACACTTACTTTCCCTAGGGACTAGGAGGGAGAGCTGGGCCATCAGGCAAAACTGAATATAATGACTCTCACTTCTGCAGTGAAAATGCGTTTTGAGTAAAAATGAACAGGGTGGATTTCCTCTCTCGCTCCGATCCAAATGTCTTTTCCACTGTGATTTTAATAGTATTACCGGGATTAGATAAATCCAGAGTTCATCAAGTGTAATGCATGATGACACACTGCAACTAATTAGATCATGATATATAGTCCTGCAATCTATTTACAGTCCAAGAATTACGCTACCTACAACAGCATAGCTACAATGTGTCAGTTTATGTACATTGCTTCAGTGAAGACTACCCTGCTCCAGCAGAAGAGGTATTGTATACCAAACTAGGAAATGCTACCCACCTGGCCAGGTTGACAACTCCATGTGGTATGCCTGTGGGAGTGTTGAAGGCAGGTAACAGATTTTTCCCCAGCTCCACCACTTTCCTTTTAAACACCTGGAGAGACAAGAGAGCTGTTCAGTTCAGTCCAGTTAAGTCAGTTCAGTTAAGTCAGTTCAGTTAAGTCAGTTCAGTTAAGTCAGTTCAGTTTGGTTGAGACAGCTCAGTTGAGTTTGGTTCAGTTGAGTTCATCTAAAGTAGTAGATGAGTGACTTTATGGGACAGCTCAGGGCTTCATGCCCTCTTCTATCCCTCTTCTCAGTGTCTGTCTGGTTGCGGGTGGGGTTTGGCAAGGGACAAGGAAAGGGGAGGAGTGTTGTAGTCTTCGTTGTAGTTCACCTTTTGTAGACTGCATCTAGTTCAAGCTCTTCTATGCTGAAACCACATTGTCAGTGTATCACTTTTCAGGAAGTGTTAATAACAGCTGTGGCAAAGTTGTCCCATTTATCGTTTCCTGTCCTGCATGTCCCCAAAGGAAAGGTGCCTAATGACTCTCCTTGTTGTATCCAGCAGGGCTGCGACAATACCAGTATTACACACATTTTTACATAGCAAAAATACAAACACAAAGTCTTTGGTCCTTTAAAACCTGCTTTATGTCAAATATTGTGTTCTATAGCTTAGAAATAAATACAAGTGACTCTGGATGACAACATAATCGTGTTTGTTTTCAACATTAAATCCCTCTTTGTGTTTTGTTTCCATACCACAATACTAACAAATATCTCAATACTGGTAACATACCATGCCCTAATATCCAGGTGGACTACATAAGTATTATCTAATGATACACAACATGTATAAATCCACAGGCACAGCTTGACAAACTCACAAAACATGACATGCAGCTAAAAGAAAGAATTTCACCAAAGTTAAGCCAAAGAAGAGCTTGGGACACTGTGTGCCTGTAGCAGTGTTCCGTCTATCTGAAATGGTGCATTCTTTTAAAACAAATGACTGCCTCTGTTTGAGAAAAAAAGCAGCCAGCAACCACAAACAAGCAGTCTTGATTAACCCTCAATATAAAAGTCAGAGAAAACTCTCTGCAGGATTTAATGAAATTGGTACTGTGATGAGTATGTTATGTTTACTTTCATTTCTGAAAAGACTGTATCAAGATAATAATCCAGCTCTCTCTTTACAATTATTTAAGGCTTGAACAAGTGTCCTTGAAATTGCACAGCCTGTAATCACATCAAGAACTGAGAGCACAACCTTGTGAAGAAAAGTGCTCTGTCAGAGGAAGGTAATACTGGTAGTCATGTTGCCATGGTAATCTGAAAATATACTGTAATCTCACCCAGTGTAATTGATCACCATACAAGGAGAAAAACGGGCTGTTGGGAGTTGTCCATGGTGCCAAATGTCCTCCCAACTGTCATACCTGGGGCTGTGTGTTAAATGTCTCAGAGCAGGAGTGCTGCTCTAGGATCAGGTTCCCCCTGTCCATGTTATCGTAATCATTGTGATCTAAAAGGCTAAACGGATCCTAAATCAGCACTCCTACTCTGAGACACTTGATACATACAGCCCCAGATTTTAAGACACTGTTTAATTAGAGAAGGCACAACTGAGCCATGAAACGATATTCTTAATTACTTCATAGTCTGGTTCTTGATCCTGTTCCCAGCTGTGATAACTGACCATCCCCACAATGGATCAACTGCAATGGAATCATTCTACGACAGAGCCTGCTTAGTTCCGAAAAAGAATGCCTTGATTGTGGATAAATTCCAGAACTCAATCAACCTACATAATTTCAGTGGTGTGTGTGGTATTGATGGAATTCTCTAATCTGTCCATTATCGATGCATTATAGGATATATACGTTTTGACAACTGCACACATCAACCAGGATGTGATGGCGGTTCTCTTTGATTCTAGGTCATTTATTTGAACTGCCACATTATCAGGCAAGAGGATGTAGAGCTGTTTTCCGGAAGACAGATGTCTTTAGGCCTCATATAACGGTGGGAGACATTATAGCTGAGTAATACTGCTGTTAAGCAATGTAGAAATGTGATTAATAAACTATGATGGATGGATCTCACCTCCTCTCCTGTTAGGTAGTAGGCAGACAGCAGGCCACCCACGTAGCGGATATTCACTTCAAACAGAGACGCCTCTCCACCCTGTGGGGGAAAGAAAGAAAGATTGCTTTTCATTACAGACGATGGATACTTTCTATTGTGTCTGATGAGCTGTCGGAGGTTTGGTTCCAGGGTTATTTAATTAAGGATGTTTTTCATTTTCTTCTCAGTGGGCATAATCTCCCTGCCTGAACCATGATTGATATGCAGGTCCAACATTCTCAGAGTGACGTCCCTAGCGTCCTAGCGTGTCTTGCACGCTGTTCTGGATTAGATTTAAACAGCTGGATTAGATTTAAAGTGGCCTATGTATAGCCCCACTGACAACATTAATTATTTGTAATAAGGGAAAAATGACCCACTTACTACATTGAGGTTCAGGTTGTTCTCCACCCACTCCTTGGCCTCCTGGTACTCTTCACCAAGCCCCATAATGTAGAGGGTATCAAGAGAGTCCACGATAGAGGCACCTCTTAACCCACCTGTGACACCAACACACCAACACACAATGGACTGCACTGCAGACTAGAAACATGAACTGCTATGGACTGCACTGCAGAGACATTAACTGCAGACATTAGTTTGTAAACTTTCATGTAGGTAGAGTAAATCAAATCAAATCAAATTTTATTTGTCACATACACATGGTTAGCAGATGTTAATGCGAGTGTAGCGAAATGCTTGTGCTTCTAGTTCCGACAATGCAGTAATAACGAGCAAGTAATCTAACTAACAATTCCAAAAAAAACTACTGTCATACACAGTGTAAGGGGATAAAGAATATGTACATAAGGATATATGAATGAGTGATGGTACAGAGCAGCATAGGCAAGATACAGTAGATGATATCGAGTACAGTATATACATATGAGATAAGTATGTAAACCAAGTGGCATAGTTAAAGTGGCTAGTGATACATGTATTACATAAGGATGCAGTCGATGATATAGAGTACAGTATCAACGTATGCATATGAGATGAACAATGTAGGGTAAGTAACATTATATAAGGTAGCATTGTTTAAAGTGGCTAGTGATATATTTACATCATTTCCCATCAATTCCCATGATTAAAGTGGCTGGAGTAGAGTCAGTGTCATTGACAGTGTGTTGGCAGTAGCCACTCAATGTTAGTGGTGGCTGTTTAACAGTCTGATGGCCTTGAGATAGAAGCTGTTTTTCAGTCTCTCGGTCCCAGCTTTGATGCACCTGTACTGACCTCGCCTTCTGGATGGCAGCGGGGTGAACAGGCAGTGGCTCGGGTGGTTGATGTCCTTGATGATCTTTATGGCCTTCCTGTAGCATCGGGTGGTGTAGGTGTCCTGGAGGGCAGGTAGTTTGCCCCCGGTGATGCGTTGTGCAGACCTCACTACCCTCTGGAGAGCCTTACGGTTGAGGGCGGTGCAGTTGCCGTACCAGGCGGTGATACAGCCCGCCAGGATGCTCTCGATTGTGCATCTGTAGAAGTTTGTGAGTGCTTTTGGTGACAAGCCGAATTTCTTCAGCCTCCTGAGGTTGAAGAGGCGCTGCTGCGCCTTCCTCACGATGCTGTCTGTGTGAGTGGACCAATTCAGTTTGTCTGTGATGTGTATGCCGAGGAACTTAAAACTTGCTACCCTCTCCACTACTGTTCCATCGATGTGGATGGGGGGGTGTTCCCTCTGCTGTTTCCTGAAGTCCACAATCATCTCCTTAGTTTTGTTGACGTTGAGTGTGAGGTTATTTTCCTGACACCACACTCCGAGGGCCCTCACCTCCTCCCTGTAGGCCGTCTCGTCGTTGTTGGTGATCAAGCCTACCACTGTTGTGTCGTCCGCAAACTTGATGATTGAGTTGGAGGCGTGCATGGCCACGCAGTCGTGGGTGAACAGGGAGTACAGGAGAGGGCTCAGAACGCACCCTTGTGGGGCCCCAGTGTTGAGGATCAGCGGGGAGGAGATGTTGTTGCCTACCCTCACCACCTGGGGGCGGCCCGTCAGGAAGTCCAGTACCCAGTTGCACAGGGCGGGGTCGAGACCCAGGGTCTCGAGCTTGATGACGAGCTTGGAGGGTACTATGGTTTTGAATGCCGAGCTGTAGTCGATGAACAGCATTCTCACATAGGTATTCCTCTTGTCCAGATGGGTTAGGGCAGTGTGCAGTGTGGTTGAGATTGCATCGTCTGTGGACCTATTTGGGCGGTAAGCAAATTGGAGTGGGTCAAGGGTGTCAGGTAGGGTGGAGGTGATATGGTCCTTGACTAGTCTCTCAAAGCACTTCATGATGACGGATGTGAGTGCTACGGGCGGTAGTCGTTTAGCTCAGTTACCTTAGCTTTCTTGGGAACAGGAACAATGGTGGCCCTCTTGAAGCATGTGGGAACAGCAGACTGGTATAGGGATTGATTGAATATGTCCGTAAACACACCGGCCAGCTGGTCTGCGCATGCTCTGAGGGCGCGGCTGGGGATGCCGTCTGGGCCTGCAGCCTTGCGAGGGTTAACACGTTTGAATGTCTTACTCACTTCGGCTGCAGTGAAGGAGAGACCGCATGTTTCCGTTGCAGGCCGTGTCAGTGGCACTGTATTGTCCTCAAAGCGGGCAAAAAAGTTATTTAGTCTGCCTGGGAGCAAGACATCCTGGTCCGTGACTGGGCTGGGTTTCTTCCTGTAGTCCGTGATTGACTGTAGACCCTGCCACATACCTCTTGTGTCTGAGCCGTTGAATTGAGATTCTACTTTGTCTCTGTGCTGGCGCTTAGCTTGTTTGATAGCCTTGCGGAGGGAATAGCTGCACTGTTTGTATTCGGTCATGTTACCAGACACCTTGCCCTGATTAAAAGCAGTGGTTCGTGCCTTCAGTTTCACACGAATGCTGCCATCAATCCACGGTTTCTGGTTAGGGAATGTTTTAATCGTTGCTATGGGAACGACATCTTCAACGCACGTTCTAATGAACTCGCACACCGTATCAGCGTATTCGTCAATGTTGTTGTCTGACGCAATACGAAACATCTCCCAGTCCACGTGATGGAAGCAGTCTTGGAGTGTGGAGTCAGCTTGGTCGGACCAGCGTTGGACAGACCTCAGCGTGGGAGCTTCTTGTTTTAGTTTCTGTCTGTAGGCAGGGATCAACAAAATGGAGTCGTGGTCAGCTTTTCCGAAAGGGGGCGGGGCAGGGCCTTATATGCGTCACGGAAGTTAGAGTAACAATGATCCAGGGTCTTTCCACCCCTGGTTGCGCAATCGATATGCTGATAAAATTTAGGGAGTCTTGTTTTCAGATTAGCCTTGTTAAAATCCCCAGCTACAATGAATGCAGCCTCCGGATAAATCGTTTCCAGTTTGCAGAGAGTTAAATAAAGTTCGTTCAGAGCCATCAATGTGTCTGCTTGGGGGGATATATACGGCTGTGATTATAATCGAAGAGAATTCTCTTGGTAGATAATGCGGTCTACATTTGATTGTGAGGAATTCTAAATCAGGTGAACAGAAGGATTTGAGTTCCTGTATGTTTCTTTCATCACACCATGTCACGTTGGCCATAAGACATACGCCCCCGCCCGTCTTCTTACCAGAAAGATGTTTGTTTCTGTCGGCGCGATGCGTGGAGAAACCCGCTGGCTGCACCGCTTCGGATTGCGTCTCTCCAGTTAGCCATGTTTCCGTGAAGCAGAGAACGTTACAGTCTCTGATGTCCCTCTGGAATGCTACCCTTGCTCGGATTTCATCAACCTTGTTGTCAAGAGACTGGACATTGGCAAGAAGAATGCTAGGGAGTGGTGCACGATGTGCCCGTCTCCGGAGTCTGACCAGAAGACCGCTTCGTTTCCCTCTTTTTCTGAGTCGTTTTTTTTTGTTGGTCGCTGCATGTGATCCACTCGGTTACACTGGTTGTAAGGCAGAACACAGGATCCGCATCGCGAAAAACATATTCTTGGTCGTACTGATGGTGAGTTGACGCTGATCTTATATTCAGTAGTTCTTCTCGGCTGTATGTAAAGAAACCTAAGATGACCTGGGGTACTAGTGTAAGAAATAACACGTAAAAAAACAAAAAACTGCATAGTTTCCTAGGAACGCGAAGCGAGGCGGCCATCTCTGTCGGCGCCGGAAGTACTGTTCAGAAGCAGGGTACTGGTATGCCATATAGTACATCCAGGGAGCCATTTACTCACCAAATGTCCTGCCATCATTGCCATTCCTGGAGAGTGGTCGCAGCTCATTCTCCCCCCATGCGTAGCGCTTATAGTTGTCCCAAGCGAACTTCATCATCTGAAATAAAAATACATGTGGTAGAATCTCAGTGAAATAAGTATACTAGTTTTAGTGAATAACAAACAGATGACAACCTTTAATTAGCTTCAATATCAAAATTGAACAGCTCATTGCAGTGGTTTCATAATGTCCATGAAATGATATCATTGCAATAGGATGAGGTCATTCAAAGAATCACATTTCTGTGATCCGAGGGCTCCCTCTGGAACCCCCAGTGACATTAGTAACAACCAACACCCATTCATCTCCTCTCCTCAGATTAGAAGTTATCTTGAGGTAACTGTCGGTAACTGTGTGAGGGAAAGAAAAAGAGAACAAAAGAAAAAGGCTGTAGTTCTGTTGACACTGGCTCTGGCTTTTGTGGTGATAGGACAATGTGTGAGACAGGTGGAGAGAGCAGGGAGAGATGAACTTTGGAGAGTATGTGTTGCTTTATTCATCAAAACAGCAGTACCAGTGAGGAAGACAGACTGGCCTATTCATGATATTTCACCGGTAAAGCCTTGGGGTTGACCTTTGTAATCAAGATGACCTATTCTGGATGGGATCTTTGGCACCTCTGAATCATCTGCCTTCAATAAAGTATCAGACGGCCTTATTTCCCCTCCAGAGGTTTGGTAATGACACGGAGCATCCATTGACCAGAACATTAGGAAGAAAGAAAGATCTTGAATAAAAATTGAAGGGGTTTTAGTTTGACATTTAAGCTTGCTTGGCTTTGTTGCAGCCGTGTCAATGTCATTTTATACTTCCTCACAATGAATATCCAAATGAGGCCAAAGATAAGTCACATTCTCCGTGCCAAGAAATGAACAAGAACCCAAGTTAGACCAATATCTGGCAGTACAACTCTTAACTGATATGATACTGTAATAGCTTTCTGAAGTTTTGGGCCCCTATTTCTATGAAAGAAAGCTTCTGTTTGACTGTAAGTAGCCCTATTTATGAAAAACAGATCAAAAGAATAAAGGCTTCTGCTTCATTCCGGAGAATCGTGGCTGAATAGCAACATAGACCACTCAGTCTACAGTTGCTCTACAGTCATGGGCTTTGCAAATAGTTTGCCGGGTAAATAATATATCTCTATTCTCTGTTTGAATGAAAGAAGCTAGTGTACGTTGTGTGTGGGAATATTCACCCCCCTAGTTGCTGTGTGTGTGTGTGTGTGGCTTTGGAGACGTTTGTAATAAGTAGTGTCAGGTAAAGGCTAAGGTGAACAGCGGATGTGACTGTTGGGAGTCAGGAGAATCATCATGTTTGACAGTCAGGAGGAACCTGTGCCCCAGAATAAGGAGGTGCACTGTACGTTCTAAATGGCATCCTATCCCCTATATAGTGCACTACTACTCATAGGGCTCTGGTCAAAAGTAGTGAAATATGTAGGGAATAGGTTACCATTTGGGACAGAGACCCAGTGTCTGGACAACTGGAGCAGCCCTGCCAATCAAACAGCATTAGCTCAAGAGATCTGTACAGTAGGCTTTATGACCCCTGCACCCCACCTCTGCCAACCCACATACACTTACCATGCAGCACCATTATTGACCTGGAGATTTGCAGCCTGCTGATGAATTTGTCTGGCTTTTCAAAAAATGCCAACTGCATTCCCTCATGGGCAACAGTGAGGAGACACCTTATCGTTTTCAGTCTCGGGGCTGTGCTAGAATCCAGGCTATTTAGTATAAAATTCACAATAGATCCTAATTCATTTAAAAGTGTGAATCATTGAGTAGACCTACAGCCTCAAGCATGTTCTTGCCATTAACAGTTATTTGCTCAAAGGCATTGATTGCTCAAGCTATTATTATCCTCCTGCCTTCTCCACATAACCCTGTCTGTAACACAGCGTTATCCTATCCTATTATGATACCATATGGCAATGCATAGGCCTATCACCACCGCCTCTTACCTCTTTGACTTTCTCCCGACGCTGCAGAGATTCAGGATCACTAGGTTTTCCATAATTTGCGCCATATGGCGGTTTCAGCATACAATTCCTCAACTTCACTCTCACAGGTGAGCGCGCCCGAATCGATACCACCACGCCCCTTGTATGCACCTTGTCGTCGGCAGCGTCACCTTCAGACGTATGCTCCATTGAAATTGTTCCTTGACTTTCCTTGTTATTATTTGTCTGTTTTCCATTTGAAGATGAGAGTTGTGATTGTATACGTAGCACTCCAATATCGAACCGAGCGGCTCCAATGAGCCCAATGGGTGAGCTGGGCTGTGTACTTTGTCCATTCATCGAATCGGTGATAACTGCCGAGTTGTCCGAATTATGTTGAAAAATACGTTTCAAACGAGATGTTTCAGGCAAAAAGAACAAAGCTCCAAATCCCAGACTTCCGAGAAACAGTAAGAATAGAAATGTCTGCGGTAAACGAAGCCCCACGAACGAAGTTTTACCTGCGAGCGTTTTGAAAATCATCTCGTCTCAGTTTGCCAACACAACAGCTACATTGTTGATAAAGTCAATTGTTGTCTCCTTACATTTTCCCTCGTGGCCGTTACAACAAAAAGAAAATAATTTAACTTATTTAGTTTGAGTAGAATTCCAACGTTAAATCTTCCCAGAGTATGGCGATTTTATGAACGCACGAGCCATTCTTAATCAGGTCTCGTTCACTCAAGCATGTTTAGAATTGTGATACACTGTACAGTACCTGTGTGAAGCTAGCCACAATAAGGATTAGCCACAATAAGGATTAGCCACAATAATGGAATTTGCGGTTCGGCTTCAAAATAATAGTCCCCAATTGAAACTGATGAACGGATACAAATAGTGTAATAATTTTACATTTTAGTCATTTAGCAGACGCTCTCATCCATAGCGACTTACAGTTAGTGCATTCATTTTAGAATAACTAGGTGGGACAAGCACATATCACAGGCATAGTAAGTAAACTTCTCAATAAAGTAGCTATCAGCAAAGTCTGAGCTAGATAGAGAGGAGAGGGGGGGGGGGTGTATTTAAGACACTCTTTGAAGAGGTATGGTTTCACATGCTTTGAGAAGATGGGCAGGGACTCTGCTGTCCTAGCTTCAGGAGGAAGCTGGTTCCACTATTGGGGTGCCAGGACAGAGAAGAGCTTGGACTGGGCTGAGCTGAGCTGCACTTCAGTAGGGGTGGGAAGGCCAAGAAACCGGAGGTGGCAGAACAGAGTGCTTGGGTTGGGGTGTAGGGTTTGAGTAGGGAGGGGCAGTTCCTCTTGCTGCTCCATAGGCAAGCACCAAGGTCTTGTAGTGGAAGCATGCTTTGACTGGAAGCCAGTGGAGTGTGCAGGGGAGCGGGCTGACATGGGAGAACTTGGGAAGGTTGAAGACCTGGGTGGCTGCAGCGTTCTGGATAAATTGCAGGGATTTGATGGCACAAGCGGGGAGCCCAGCTGGGCTCCATATTTGGATTAGAGAATGTGAAACAACAATGGAATGTTGTTATATAACTTAAAAATACACACAATTAATTTGAGAAACAGTATAAAAACAGTTTAAAATCCAACTGTGGTTGTATTAGACTGCATAATTGCATTGGGGGCATACAGTGCCTTCAGAAAGTATTCATACCCCTTGACTTATTCCACATTTTGTTGTTACAGCCTGAATTCAAATAGAAAGATTTTTTTCACCCATCTACACACAATACCCCATAACGACAAAGTGAAAACATGTTTTTAGACATTTTTGGCAATGTCTGTATTTCATTTTCAATACATGTCTAATTTATATAAGTATTCATACCCCTGAGTCAATACTTTGTAGAAGCACCTTTAGCAGCGATGACAGCTATGAGTCTTTTCACTCTAAAATGTGCAGTTTGTCACACAACACAATGCCACATATGTTTCAAGTTTTGAGGAAGCGTGCAATTGGCATGCTGACTGCAGGAATGTCCACCAGAGCTGTTGCCAGAGAATTTTATGTTAATTTCTCTACCATAAGCCGCCTCCAACATTGTTTTGGAGAATTTGACAGTACGTCCAACCGGACTCACAACCGCAGACCACATGTATGGTGTCATGTGGGTGAGCAGTTTGCTGACGTCAACTTTGTGAACAGAGTGCCCCCATGGTGACAGTGGGGATATGGTAATGGCAGGCATAAGCTACGGACAACGAACACAATTGCATTTTAGCAATGGCAATTTGAATGCACAAAAATACCGTGACGAGATCCTGAGGTCCCATTGTGAGACCCATTTTGTAAGGTATCTGTGACCAACAGATGCATATCTGTATTCCCAATCATGGGAAATCAATAGATTAGGGCCTAATGAATTTAATTCAATTGACTTATTTCCTCATATGAACTGTAACTCAGTTATATCAATGAATTTTGCATGGTGCATTTGTATTTTTGTTCAGTATAGTAATACAATTGCAAAATCTTCTCTCTGCCCCATGGCAAAAAGTGTAGAATTGCAGCAAACTTGCTTTAAAACGGCAACATTTTCTCTAATGCCTATGGAAAAATATGTTGAATTACAGGAAATGAACTCTTAAACTTCTCTCTGCTGTCAAGAGGAGGGCTGCACAAATGTTTAGCTAGCAAGGCGGGAGGGTGGGGCCCTCCAATAAAATGTCACTTACTCGCCGTCTTTCTCTCACTAACCCACTCTTAATTTCACTTCAATTTAAGGTCTTTATTGGCATGGGAAACATATGTTAACATTGCCAAAGCAAATGAAGTAGATAATAAACAAAAGTACAATAAACAATTAAACATTACACTCACAAAAGTTCCAAAAGAATAAAGACATTTCAAATGCCATATGTGCAAATAGTTAAAGTACAAAAGGGAAAATCAATAAACATGGGTTGTATTTAGAATGGTGTTTGTTCTTCACTGGTTGCCCTTTTCTTGTGGCAACAGGTCACATATCTTGCTGCTGTGATGGCACACTGTGGTATTTCACCAAATAGATATGGGATTTTATCAAAATTGGGTTCGTTTTCAATTTGTGGGTATGTGCAATCTTTTTTTGTTTTAATTTATGGGGGAAATGTGTCTAGTATGGTCATACATTTCGCAGGAGGTTAGAAAGTGCAGCTCAGTTTCCACCTAATTTTGTGGGCAGTGTGCACATAGCCTGTCTTATCTTGAGAGCCAGGTCTGCCTATGGCGGTCTTTCTCATTACCAAGGCTATGCTCACTGAATCTGTACATAGGCAAAGCTTTCCTTAATTTTGTGTCAGTCACAGTGGTCAGGTATTCTGCCACTGTGTACTCTCTGTGTAGGGCCAAATAACATTCTAGTTTGCTCTGTTTTTTGGTAAATTCTTTCCAATTTGTCAAGTAATTATCTTTTTGTTTTCTCATATGGTTGGGTCTAATTGTGTTGCTGTCCTGGGGCTCTGTGGGGTGTGTTTGTGAACGGAGCCCCAGGACCAGCTTGCTTAGGGGTCTCTTCTCCAGGTTCATCTCTCTGTAGGTGATGGCTTTGTTATGGAAGGTTTGGGAATCACTTCCTTTTAGGTGGTTGTAGAATTTAACGGCTCTTTTCTGGATTTTGATAATTAGCGGGTATCGGCCTGCTCTGCATGCATTTATTTGGTGTTTTACGTTGTACACACAGGATATTTTAGTCTCAATTTGGTGTTTGTCCCATTTTGTGAATTCTTGGTTGGTGAGACCCCAGACTGCCGAACCATGAAGGGCAATGAATTCTATTACTGATCCAAGTTTTTTTAGCCAGATCCTAATTGAATGTTGTTTTTAATGGCACATGCTCGCAGCTTTGTGGAAGTTACTTGTGGCGCTGATGATTAGGTCAGGGTATAGTTTTTTGTGTGCTCTAGGGCAACAGTGTCTAGATTAAATTTGTATTTGTGGTTCTGGAAACTGGCCCTTTCTCTCTCACCCCCTCCTCTCTCTCATCAATTTCAGGCTTTGGCTACATACTGACCCCTGATGGCAGTATATCTTAATTATTACCACAAATCTCACTATTAAAATGTCCAACAAAATATTAGTATTTTATGAGCACTTTGTTGTTAAACTCAGTCATGAAGTCATCTTAATTTCTGATGCATATTATCTGTAAAGCTTGTTTTACCTCTGTACAAACTGCTAACAATTCAACCCATTTCAAATAGGCCTGCATTGTCTTTCTTATAAAAATTATTCAACTTGGCAACTTCCTTTTTTTAGACAATCACTTACAAGTCTAAATGGATTTTGACAGCTTCAGACCCAAATACAGTGGAGACAAGGCATGAGTGCGTTTACTTTGAGTGATATGCAATCTATTTTGCTACTTGCTTCCAATGAAAAGGCTTTTATCCAGTCAAAAGACATACTGGAAATTGCAATTGTATTTATATAGTTACCAGGAGTGTGTTTTCTGGCTGCTAAGGGTAGTTGGCCAGCTACCCTGTGATGCAGTCCCTGAGAAAACATATTTAATATTCATGCGAATAAAGTGAATGAAGCACTATCATGTGAAAACGTATTAAGACAGAAGTGCTGACAAACACCTACATTCCTCTCTCTAAAAGGAAGCCGTGATTTTACATAACAAAAAAACATTGAAAAAATATCTTAAAACACAAACAAATCTTGACTCATGATTTCATGATATTGAAAAATGGTTCAAGAAAAATTGGTACGTGAACCTTTGGCAAATTATTCACATTATATTACATCAAAAATACCAAAGAACAAGGACCCAAATATGAGAAATACAACAACAACGGCACAGAGATAAATTAGAAATGTCCTTCGAGACATGAGATACTTTGAGAGGTTGCCATAGAAAAATCTCCATCTCATACAAGTAAGTGCCAGAGGAGAATTAAGGAGCTTCTGAAATAGTGGAATCCGATTATTCTCCTCATTTGAAGCGCTATAGTTTAAAAGATGTTCTTTAACAGGACATGAAGGGATCGTCGTCCTCCTTGTCTTTATTGGGACCGGGGTCGCTTAGACAGCGTGCTAGTCTCTGGTAGTCCAGCTCGCCCTGGTGGTTGTCTGACGCATTACCCCTGGGTCCTTCTATGTCTGCTTTCAGGCTAGGCCTCTTGGGTACCTCCTCCTCTAGGCTGACAGCGTCAGGTGTGCTGGGAGGGGAAGGCTGCTCAAAGTGGACAGTAGGGAAACTGTCAGCACTGAAAACCTGGTTGTCTTGAAGAAAGAAAGTATTATTAACCAGAGCTGGGCAGAAAATAGTTGTATTTTGTAGTTTATTTTAAAATACCTACTTTTCAAATACTCTAGTCGAATATAGTTAACTAAAAGGTTTCTTTGATATTCAAATACAGGTCTCAGAAAAACCAATAATATTTGGAAGTATTTTGAATACGTCTCAGAAAACCAAATAATAAAAAGCTATTTGAATATTATTGAACATTATTTAAAAATCTTTATTTGGTGGCTTCCAAATATTTGATTAAGAACCAAAAAACTACAACAGTAAGTTGAAATAGTCTAAATATATGATCAATAACACATGGTTTGGAGGGCTCTTAAATATGAATCTTAATATTGCCTATAGCCTAGAGTTGAATACGAGGGACATCGAATCTCAACATTACAGTAGACCAATTTTTCAGCTCCAAAATGACGAACAAATATATGTTCATAATGAGTGAGACATAAGGTAGAGTAACACTTGACAGCAACTTCTTATACATGTGTAGTAACTTTGATTATTACAATAGCAACATTGTTGATACCTAACTTTGGAAATTGCTTTATAATTGCACAATAATGGAGGTATTACATAAGTGGAATAAGTACATCACTATTCCTTGTGTACAGTAGTTACAAAAACTCAGCTCATTGCTATGCAAATAAAATGCAATTGCCAAAGTATTATGTAACATGGTAATACATGTTGCTACAAAAGTAATTACAGTTTTATTACACAAGAACAGTTAAATGTTAAGTGTTACTGAGAATGCAAACATTAACAAAATATGGCTATTCAGTGTCAAAGGAAACACATATCCCAAAATTGCCATCTTGTGAGATTGTGTGTGCTCTATAGTTTCAAAAAACTAGTTGCTTTCTCAGATCTGTACATCTAAATGTACAAGTACATTTAGAAAAGTAGTCATTTTTGGGGATCTGTATATTTGAAGTAACTATTTGTTTCCCTCAAAAAAAATAGTTACTTTCCACACAGCATAATTACAACTAGTTATCCCAGGTCTGTTATCAACACTTACGTTACAAATCTGAACTCTTTTTACTGCATATTTATATTGAATATAATAACATAATATGGATATATACAGGGGCACATTTTTTAGGAATTATAACAGTTTCAGTGACAGACAGAAGCAACAAGGCACAAAACAGAAGAAAATTGTCAGAAACAGGGAGGTACTATCTGAACTCAGTCCAATAAGAAATGCTTGTTTTCATTCTACAATATTGTGCTGCGGTGTGCCCTGATGAATACGACCCAGGTGTGTTAGACTGACAGACCTGATTCAAACCTGACTCGCCTGACTCCAGGCCTAGGTGACTCCCGGTTGGCTGGAACAGTGAGGTAGTGGCTCATCTGCAGAAACAATATTGTTACAACGTCAATATGCCTCATTATTGCAATGAGGCAAAATCTCATACATAGCCGTGGTCAAGAAAGAACACTGGACTGGGGTCTATTCCAAACACCGACCCTCCCTCTCCATCACACTTACCCTCCCTCTCCATCACACTTACCCTCCCTCTCCATCACACTTACCCTCCCTCTCCATCACACTTACCCTCCCTCTCCATCACACTTACCCTCCCTCTCCATCCACTTACCCTCCCTCTCCATCACACTTCCCTCTCCATCACACTTACCCTCCCTCTCCATCACACTTACCCTCCCTCTCCATCACACTTACCCTCCCTCTCCATCACACTTACCCTCCCTCTCCATCACACTTACCCTCCCTCTCCATCACACTTACCCTCCCTCTCCATCACACTTACCCTCCCTCTCCATCACACTTACCCTCCCTCTCCATCTACCCTCCCTCTCCATCACACTTACCCTCCTCTCCATCACACTTACCCTCCTCTCCATCACACTGACCCTCCTCTCCATCTCCATCTTAGTCTTCCGTAGGCGCACCTCGCTCACGTCGTCTTCCTCATCGGCGTCAAACAGAGTGTGTCTGCTGTAGGATCTGCTGCGCATCTGGGGAAACAAGGAACTGGATGTGAAAATGGTGTTGCTTGGTGCCCGGGGATAATAGCTAAGAGAAACTAACAGAGCTCTGTCTGCACATACAGAGACATCATACGTTACTCTAAAAATGTTTAACTCAGTGTAAGAGGCATGGCGGGTATGCCTGTGTGCATATTCTGTTTTTCTATCTTCCTCAGGTGGCAAACCTAATTTCCCTTCAGACATTCAATTTCAACCAAATTCCTTTATTAGAACTTACTTTTTGCTTGTTGTTCTGCAGGTTGGCCCTCAGGATCCTTCTGATCTCTTCCTCCCGTTTCTTAGAGACCCGTGGAATCGCTCTGGGCTGGATGTTCCTTGGGAGACACAGATTAAAGATATGACCAAAATTTCCATCACACCACAGTCAGGAACAGACAGGCCACTTGTAGCCTAGTTCCAGGTCGGTTTGTACGGTCTTGCCAACTCCTGTCACACCGCATGACAGATCTGGGACTAGGTTAAGGGTCTAACAGAGTACCACATGTGTACATGTACACACAGCAGTGTTCTAGAACATTGGACTGTTGGCTTTAAAACTTTTCAAATTCTCAGTGCAGCTCAAGCCATTTCTTCAACTGTCAACACATTCAACACAAATTAATAGCGGATGTGTACCAGAGACACGTTGGTTGGGAATTGTGGGGAGGTGCGCATTCAGGCTGTGTGTCCACCGCAGATGGTGGTCTGAAAGCTGCGTAGCTATGTCACAATGGGACGCTGGACGATCGGGTCCTAGCGTCTGTGGACTATGATTTAAGCTTAAGCCAACAGTGGCCTCTGGTGGAGAGGAATGGATTTGGACAGTAATCGGCCCTTACTCTTACTGCACGGATGATAAGTACAAAGGACAGGTTGCACTCCAGGGGTTAAAATAAGTATATCTTAAACAGAAATAGGAGGCAATACTTACTGCATGGAGATGGTGGAGGGCAGAACTGAGGGCAGCTGGCCACTCTCCACCATCATAATAGCCTGCTTCAGCTCCATCTTGCGGTAGAAGGCGATCAACTCAGGCTCCTTAAAGTTCTCGCCTGCTATAAGCCACCTCTTCACGTAGGTCTTGTTGAAGCGGTTAAGCCTGATATGAGGAGTAGAGGAATGGAAAGAGGGAAAAACAGAAAGAAAAGGAGATGGATGGAGAGAGAGAGATCGAAATAGAGATAAAGAGGAAGAGAGTTCATGATGTGTGAAGAATAAAATGGCTGCTTTATTCCCCAAAACGATATCAATCCTTTTAATATGTTTATTTCACAATGGCATGGGATCCATACTTCTCCTTCCAGTGATAATGCCCATAATGGCCACAGACACCCTCAACTCCTGTGAGGAGATGGTCCAGGAACTAAGAGAGAAAATTAGGTGTTTACAAAGTCTCTGATTAACCATACATTTAATTTAGTGTAATATGTAAGGACCCATACTACAGTATAATAATACTGCTTGTCACCCATGTGTAATATCTGGTGGACAGACGTACAGTTGAAGTCGGAAGTTTACATACACTTAAGTTGTAGTCATTAAAACTCGTTTTTCAACCACTCCAGAAATTTCTTGTTAACCAACTACAGTTTTGGCAAGTCGGTTAGGACATCTACTTTGTGCAAGCCATGTCATTTTTCCAACAATTGTTGACAGATTATTTCACTGTATCACAATTCCAGTGGGTCAGAAGTTTACATACACTAAGTTGACTGTGCCTTTAAACAGCTTGGAAAATTCCAGAAAATTATGTCATGGCTTTAGAAGCCTCTGATAGGCTAATTGATATCATTTGAGTCAATTGGAGGTGTACCTGTGGATATATTTCAAGGCCTACCTTCAAACTCAGCGCCTCTTTGCTTGACATCATGGGAAAATAAATAAATAAATCAGCCAAGACTTCAGAATAAAATTGTAGACCTCCACAAATCTGGTTCATCCTTGGGAGCAAATTCCAAATGCCTGAAGGTACCACGTTCATCTGTACAAACAATAGTACTCAAGTATAAACACCATGGGCCCACGCAGCGGTCATACCTCACAGGAAGGAGTTGCGTTCTGTCTCCTAGAGATGAACGTACTTTGGTGCGAAAAGTGCAAATCAATCCTAGAACAACAGCCAAGGACCCCGTGAAGATGCTAGAGGAAACAGCTACAAAAGTATCTATATCCACAGTAAAACGAGTACTATATAGACATAACCTGAAAGGCTGCTCAGCGAGGAAGAAACAACTGCTCCAAAACCGCCATAAAAAAATCCAGACTACGGTTTGCAACTGCACATGGGGACAAAGATCGTACTTTTTGGAGAAATGTCCTCTGGTCTGATGAAACAAAAATAGAACTGTTTGGCCATAATGAACTTCGTTATGTTTGGAGGACAAAAGGGGAGGCTTGCAAGCCGAAGAACTCCATACCAACCACGAAGCACGGGGTGGCAGCATCAGGTTGTGGGGGTGCTTTGCTGCAGGAGGGATTGGTGCACTTCACAAAATAGATGGCATCACGAAATTATGTGGATATATTGAAGCAACATCTCAAGACATCAGTCAGGAAGTTAAAGCTTGGTCGCAAATGGGTCTTCCAAATGGACAATGACCCCAAGCATACTTCCAAAGTTGTGGCAAAATGGCTTAAGGACAACAAAGACAAAGTATTGGAATGGCCATCACAAAGCCCTGACCTCAATCCCATAGAAAATTTGTGGGCAGAACTGAAAAAGTGTGTGCGAGCAAGGAGGCCTACAAACCTGACTCAGTTACACCAGCTCTGTCAGGAGGAATGGCCCACAATTCACTCAACTTAGTGGGAAGCTTGTGGAAGGCTACCCGAAACATTTGACCCAAGTTAAAGAATTTAAAGGCAATGCTACCAAAAACTAATTGAGTGTATGTAAACTTCTGACCCACTGGGAATGTGATGAAAGAAATAAAAGCTGAAAGAAATAATTATCTACTGTTATTCTGACATTTCACATTCTAAAATAAAGTGGTGATCTAACTGACCTAAGACAGGGAATTTTTACAATAATTTTAAAAAACTGAGTTTAAATGTATTTGGCTAAGTTGTATGTAAACTTCCGACTTCAACTGTACGTAACATAAATAGGTGATGCTGCTACGCAAGATTTTGGTTCTGGAATTCCGAGATTACCTCTGTGTGAATCTCCTCGTTGATGGAAGGCTTGCTCTCCTTCTTCTTCTTCACAGCAAGTAGCTCAACCAAGGGCCTGATTGTCATACCCTGAAAACACCCAGAAAAGTAGTAGTAAGTTGTAAAGTGAACCTTGTCTATACAAGCAGGTCAAAGTGTTCCATTTCACTTTTTCAGAGATTTACAGTAACATTTTGGAGCAGAGTCAAGGAATGTTTGAACTTCAGAGCAGGGGTGTCAAAACTTATTCCATGGAGGGGCAAACATCTGTTGATTTCTGTTATTTCCTTGAATTTCAACACCCAGACAACCAGGTGTGGGAAGTTCCTAACTAATCAGTAACCTTAATTGCTCAATCAAGAACAATGGATGATCAAAAACCTCCAGACACTCGATTCCACATGGAATGAGTTTGACACCTATGCTTTAGGGCAGTGTTTCCCAACTTCAGTACCTCCAACAGCAGTGAGGTAAAGTACTTAAAGAAAAGTACTACTCAAGTCATTTGTGGGGGTATCTATACTTCACAATTTCTATTTTTGAAAACTTTTACTTCATTACATTCCTAAAGAAAATAATTTACTTTTTACTCAATACATTTTCCCTGACACCCAAAAGTACTCATTACATTTTGAAATGCTTAGCAGGACAGGAAACTTGTCCAATTCATAAACTTATCAGGAGAATATCCCTGGTCATACTTGCTGCCTCTGATCTGGCAGACTCACTAAACACAAATGCTTTAGAGTATGCCCCTGGTTATCCATAAATAAATAAAAATGGGAGAAAATTGGTTTGCTTCATATAAGGAATTGTATATTATTTATACTTATACTTTTGATACTTAAGTATATTTTAGAAATTACATTTACGTTTCATACTTAAGTACATTTAGACCCAAATACTTTTAGACTTTCACTCAAGTAGTATTTTACTGGGTGACTTTCACAAAAAAGTGTACTGTTGGGGTTACTGGAGGTGTTGGGAAGCACTGCTTTAGAGCATCATTCAGATTATCTGCCTCACCTGCACAAACACAGTAAAGAAAATGACAGTGATGATTGCTGTCAGGAACAAGTTCCTCATTTGGTGACTATTTGACAGCAGGTATCCCAGGGAGAAAGCTATGGCCCCTCGCAGGCCACCGTAGGCCACAATGAACTGGTCCTTTTTGGTCAACTTGACAATACGGAATTTGTTTATGATGAATGTAAGGCCAATCACACCTGTAATACACAGACATATAAAATAAATACATTTTTCCCCAAGTATAAATGAAATGGATGAAAAAAGTTATACTTTAACGTTAGTGTATTTACATTTAGGTTTTTAACATTTTATTCCACATTTATATTGCATCTGTTTTACTGTAACTTTTATGGAAATCTTTAAAGAATTAGCATTTTGCATAATACTGACCCAGTACTCGTGACACCAGACAGAGGATGACGGTGGTGATGACGAAGGTCCAGTTCCAGGCATGCGGCCCTGCCACCGTGGACACGCCCAGGAAGATGAAGATTAGTGTCTCGCTCACGCTGCTCCACATCTTCAGGAAGTACTTGATGGTGGTGTAGGACTTGTGGGATATGTTGGCCTCCACATAAGGCCGCATCACAACCCCACATGCTATCAAACTACGGAAGGTAGTACAAGACAATTTTCATTGTAACTTCATGTTCATTTGTCAGTTCAACTTATAGCATGATGTACTACAGTAACCATAATGCTCCATGTAACATACTGAAGCCAACCGAATGGTGTCCCGTCTCCTTAATGTCCCATCTCCCAAATCAATACACATCTGTTCTCTGTCAAATAGCTACTTACGCCATGATACCAGAGAGATGGAACATCTCGGAGGAAAGGTAGGCCATGTAGCTGTATAGGAAGACGAAAAGGGGTTCGATGACGCGGGTGTGAGAGGTGAAACGAGAGGTGAAGGCTGCCAAGAAGCCGTATATGGCCCCCACCAGGACCCCTCCTAGGGACACCACGAAGAAACACACCACGCCTAGGAACACATCCAATACAGTGACCGTCCCCACTTTGGAGAACTCCTCAAACAGGTTGTACAGAACCTGCATGGCGGGATGAAGGAGGGGTCAGTGGAAATTCGCAGAGATGTGTTTGTGAGTCCCAAATAGCACCCTACATCAGGGATAGTGTGCCATTTGGGACACTAGATAGGGTGCCATTTGGGATACAGACTATATGTCCAGGAAATAGCCATATTCAATCAACTAGATTTAGCTATAGTTGTCGATTTGATTCTGCTTCACGTTATCCTTGATCAGGCTTGATTTCAAGCCAAGGGTCCTCTAACCACTACACCAGTATATCCCTACACCCGTGTTATATGCTGAGACACATTATCCATTTGCTTCACGTTACCTATTGGTTGAATGGTAACATGATTATACATGGTATGCAAACAACATGTGGACTATCTATATGGTATCCTTCAGACAAGCTCAAGATACTAGGGTCGAGTCCCAAATGGTACCCTAGTCCTAGTATATAGTGAACTACTTTTGACTAGTAGTGGTTGCACTATGTAGGGAATAAGGTGCCATTTGGGATGCAACCTAGCTGGCATCAGCCCCTCTCAGCTCTTCAGTCTTTTGGAACACTGAGGCCATTATCACCGCCAGGCAGTAAATACCCTCCCATTGCTTTACTGCTCCATTAAACCAACATCCTGTTTGGGTGATAGCTGAATCAGTGGTCCGGGTTGGCATAGTCAGAACCATTTGGCTGAGTAATATCTACACCTGCCAAAAGCACCTAAACTGCTATTAATAGATGTTTACGCATACAGTGAGCCGGTGAGTGAGCCACAGTCAAATGCCATCTACACTATATGACAAAGTATGTGGACACCTGCTCGTCGAACATCTCATTCCAAAATCATGGGCATTAATATGGAGTTGGTCCCCCCTTTGCTGCTATAACAGCCTCCACTCTTCTGGGAAGGCTTTCCACTAGATGTTGGAACATTTCTGCGGGGACTTGCTTCCATTCAGCTACAAAAGCATTAGTGAGGTCAGGCACTGATGTTGGGCGATTAGGCCTGGCTCAAGGTTGGTGTTCTAATTCATGCCAAAGGTGTTCGATGGGGTTGAGGTGCGGGCTCTGTGTAGGCCAGTACTTCCACAACAATCTCAACAAACCATTTTCTGTATGGACCTCGCTTTGTGCATGGGGGCATTGTCATGCTGAAACAGGAAAGGGCCTTCCCCAAACTGTTGCCACAAAGTTGGAAGCACTTTACAGTTAGCACTATGCATTTGGGCAGATGGCGTTCTCCTGGCATCCACCAAACCCAGATTTGTTCGTCGGACTACCAGATGGTGAGGTGTGATTCATCACTCCAGAGAACGTGTTTCCACTGCGCCAGAGTCCAATGGCGTCGAGCTTTACACCCCTCCAGCCGATGCTAGGCATTGCACATGGAACTCGTAGTGAGTGTTGCAAACGAGGACAGATTATTTTTATGAGCTACGCGCTTCAGCACTCGCCGATCCCGTTCTGTGAGCTTGTGTAGTCTACCACTTTGCGGCTGAGCCGTTGTTGCTCCTAGACGTTTTCACTTCACAATAACAGCACTTACAATTGACCGGGGCAGCTCTAGCAGGGCAGAAGTTTGACTAACTGACTTGTTGTAAAGGTTGCATCCTATGGCGGTGCCACGTTGAAAGTCACTGAGCTCACCAGTAAGATAATTCTACTGCCAATGTTTGTCTATGGAGATTGCATGGTGGTGTGCTCGATTTTATATACCTGTCAACAACGAGTGTGGCTGAAATAGCCGAATCCCAAAATTTGAAGGGGTGTCCACATACTTTTGTATATATTGTGTACCTTACAGTTAGCTGCTAGCAGAGAGGAAAGTGCTCCATCATGGTTAATAGAAAATGGATTATGCTCATTCTCCTCAGCTGTGAGAACACTGGCTGCCTGTTAAGCGAGGTGGCTGGTGGCGTTAGCCACGGGTCTGGAAATGAACACTAAATTTACACAGCTGGCATTGGAATAAAGTAACAAAACAGCTCCTGTCATGTTAACTTGAGTTGACGGAAACAAGCCAACATTGTACACAGAAAGAGAAATGCAGCAACTGAGTGAACTAACAGTATCACCCCAAATAAAATTTGGCCTCAAATTTGATTTGTCCCCACTGTGACAAATGACCCCGATGAAGGCGAAGGGCCGAAGCACGCTGGTTTTATCAATCCACTGCCCATAAATAGTTGCTGAATTTCCTCTTGGAAATTGCTACTCAATTCATGCACCTTGGTTGGAAAACCCTTAACACTCACCACTGTGACAGCATCATTGAGAAGGGACTCCCCAAACACCAGGATGTGAACCAACTCGTTGATATGGATCTCCTCAAACACAGCCAGCACGGCCACGGGGTCCACGGCCGACACGATGGAACCGAAGAGCAGGCAGGCCAGCAGGTCAACTCCGCTCAGACCGACGCTCTCGATCTGGCACAAAGCGTACAGCAAGCCCCCCATAAAGAAGGCGTTCCACAGGGTACCTAGAAAGAGATAGAAAGAGAATGGCCGTGTCCTAATACCTGTACTTGCATTCTAAATAGTAGGCATTTTGGGTATGAAGGAAAAACATACTTTTATAGTATGTGAAATTTTGAACACTTTAAATGCCAGCTCATTTTGGCTTTTCATCTAGTAGAATTCGCTGCACAATATTGAGGAAGAGAATGGCCTTTCGAGACCCACGTGTGTTTGACAACAGCTGATAATCAGCTGAGGGGATGCGCCGCACCAAAATGAACGAATGGCGGGAATCAACACAATTGCGCATTAGATGAGGCATTCTCAGTAGGAGGAGCTTAGTATGCTGATATTTATTGCTGACTGCATTCATTTTTAAACAGTACGTTCTAAACAGTATGTAATATGATTAGTATACACAGTATGCAGTTTAAGTTAGTAGGCAAGCTAGATTTCGGACACGGACAATGGTTTATTTCACCAAGGTGACATTACATGGTATCAATACCAGCAAAGGCTAAATTATTGTATACAAATTACAATTTTCACAAGGGTAGTAGTAGTAGTTCACTAACCATGGCATGACAAGGAGTTTGACATTATAGCACAAACAGATCTGGGACCAGGCTAGGAAATGTGTTTGTGGCAGTTTAACTATATGATATAAATATGATAATATGAAAGTAGCAAATACATCTGTATACAAATTGCACTGGAGGGATAAAGTGCTTAGCAGTCAGTGCTTAGTTACCTATCACCGCAAACACCAAGATGGTGCCCACGTTCTCTGTGAAGGGCCGGATCGGCAGGAAGTAGCCAGCATCAAGGATGATGGGAGGGAGGAGGCACAGGAAGAAGAGCTGGGAGTCCAGTACTGGGGGCTCTTCTCCAATCACCTTGATGAGCCCCCCCACTAGCAGCCCCACCACGATCAGCAGACAGCTCTCTGGGACCACGGCAGACAGACGCGGGATCAGATGGAAACCTAAATGGGGAGACGAGGTAGTTAATGTTATTATAGAGACATATCTGTCTACCGTACACCAGGGACCATATTCATAAAGTGTCAGAGTAGGAGTGCTTATCTAGGATCAGGTCCCCCCTGTTTATGTAATCCTATTCACTATTCATTATGATCTAAAAGGCAAAGCTGATCCTAGATCTTTTCGTTTTTTATTTATGAATACGGGTCTAGGTCAGTAGAAGGCAGTGGGTTCATTACTATGACATTGCTGTGTCCAGGCAAGAATGTGTGCAATTTCCTCCCTATGTTGATATAGCCTCTGTTGCAATTGCCTTCAGATGTGCAGTACATTGTATAAAACAAACTGCCTGTAGAAGTGGATATAGTTATTTTAAGTTTACAGTATACACGTACAGAGGTGCAACTTAACCCCCCACATTCTGAAATTGCACCCCCTAGCGGTTGAGTAGGCTGTTTGGAGTGTTTACCCGACTGCATAAAAAAAAAATATATATGTATATAATACATTTACGTCCCCCCCACTTCTAAAACCAAAGTTGTTCCCTTGTACACATATAACCACTTAATTATTGGATGAATGAAATGCTCTAATCAGTTAGTTGTGCATCACTGTCTGACATTCTAAGCTCTCATAAAAAAATTAAAAGGCCTTTTTTTAGACTGCTATTTCAGGCAACACACAGGATGCTACTGCACAAGTTGCTAGTCATAGGTCAACCATGCTGGTGCTGCAACTGCAGATAACTTAAACCCAGATATACATTTCTTAGGGCAAGTGGATACAAACAGGAGAACCCTAGTACCACTCCAGTACCTCAAGGGTCTCCGCCTAATGTTGGTCTGAGTCCTGGAATGTTATAATTTACTACATCTGGGATGGGCCAAGGGTGTGAAGCACAAAAACCCTACATAACTCACAAGACGTTCTTGCAAGAAAGGCATTTCACTGTACTTGTGCGCGTGACATTAAAACTCTTCAACAGTATGTATCCCCCAAGAGACACACCATTCATTATAACAACAACTGAAGGATAAGGATATTGGGAGACAGTCAGTCTCAATGACTACAGTGTAAATATTTCAGGACTAGGACACTGTTTGAAATTGGTATACTGCTGTATGTGCCACTGTATGCATCAGCCCCCACCAGCTCCTTTCCTCTTTCTGTTATCACAGAGTACAGAAGAGCAGGCTGGCCTTGAGGAGAGAGCTGCTGCTGCAGCAGATAAGTCCAAATCAGCTTCACTTATTGGGCTGGGCCAATGATAGACAGGGAGGGGAAAGCCCCACGGCCAATCACTATCTCGGCAAGCTGACTCAGAAATGACAACATATACACGGAAGATCCCTTAATAGGGTGTGTCCCAAATGGCACCCTATTCCCTATATAGAGAATATGGTGCCATTTGGGACACAGACTATGTGTATACGAAATACAATATGAAATATTTGTGTAGTGTGTATGTCTTTTTCTGAGATTAACAATAGCCTATTTTAAAAGTGAAAGTACAGTCACAGGAAATACATGCAGAACTAGCTACACCCCTAGCGACCCCCTACATCCCTTTAACTCTGGCAGGTCATGATAACAACTGCTCTCCTCACTCTCAGAATTTCCAACTCAAATGTTTGCCAAATCGTGCAGTATTTAATCCTCAAGTCTCCATTACACTAATCTCATGGAATTTCTGAATCTATTTCTAGTGGTGACTGGTGAGAGGGACAATTGCTTATACAGTCCATGGTAAGATGCAGTGTCTCATGATCAAAAGTAGGGCTGGGACAATGGGTATGGCTGCAGCAACTTTTACTTATTGGTAATAGTATGGCTTCCAAGCCCAATCCTGTGCCACAAAGAACCAGAGAACGTTGTGCCCATAATACTGTGTAAAAACAGGCAGGGAGTAGGTCTCGAACCCTCGACCTTCTAGCCCGAGGTCCGGCGCGCTATCGACTGTGCCGCAAAAGCATGTTCGTGCAGCCGGGTCGATTTCCGCTCTTATAAACCCAGGGTCGTTACAATACGTTTATAATATCATCCCACTTCTACCACCAATTTAGCGATTAGGAACATGGTCGGCAAATCTAACTCCTGTGTCCAAAATTCTTGGCAGGAACTGTAGTACCAATTTAGCGATTAGGAACATGGTCGGCAAATCTAACTCCTGTGTCCAAAATTCTTGGCAGGAACTGTAGTATGTATATAACATTACATTCCTGTCTGAATTGACGAGTTGTAGGGTATTGCAATAATATCCCTGTCTAAACGGGTCTGAAGCGTTCAATCAAGTTATCATACCCCCTGAGCAGACAGCTGCAGTGTCACGATGCATGACGCAATGTGACGTTGAGGGGTTTATACTGTGTCATATTAATCCATATCAATTAATGCAGCAGGGGGCATTCCCAATGTATCACGTTAACATCGTGACAAAAGCAAAGGCTGATACTCACCAAGTTTCATCAATAAGGCGAGGAGGATCCATAACGCGATCTCAAAAGGCTTTCGTACGTGTTCGTAATTTACGGCAAGTACGGGAAATGCCTTTTTAGTATTTGTTATATTAGTTAAATGTGAGCCTTCAGTCCCATGCGATTGATATGCAGGGGCAGAGGCTTCAATTGGTAATCCAATGCCCACGAACACAACTAAAACTATTACCAGGAGATCCCTGCGACAGCCAGGAAAGGCACACGAGAATGCCGGCATTTCAAATATGTTAATGATTTATCCCGCTAGCTACTCCAAATCGTCATCCTCCATCAATACGTCGGAGATGCAGGCAGAAATGAAGATGTAAGGGGAAGTGATGCTGGTGCCATGTTACTGCAGCTGGAGCTTGCACTTTTACGCAGTGCATGTACAGACATCATGCATAGAATATCACGGGTAAATGTAAAGAAGCACCAGTAAAAAGCTCCCTGATGAATGAGAGTTAACGCCGGCTTTGATGATGATTGTATTCCTCCTTAAATGTTTGCGCAGTGTCGTCAAGCGTTGAAGTGTTCACTAATGTGAAAGGCGCAGCTGTTATGGATCAGGCGGAATATCAACTCCCGTTTGTGCCTCATGTCCTCTATTTGGGTTACATTGGCTGCAATCACACCTCAATGGTTCATACAACCAGCCCAATTCGGTTATTTTCTACTTCTGTGGTTGGCAACCAAAAATGTGCATTACCGCCACCACCTGGAGTGGAGTGTGAGTCCATTACAATTTGTGATACAAAAAGATGGACAAATTGCTACTCTTCTGCAGTAAAATCTTGTAAACCCAAGTACTTCTCTGGAGCTTCCACCAGAACATATATTTTCTGTGATTTTACGTTCCATTTGTGCAGTACACTTCATAACCATGGCAATGCAAGTCCGGCGTTATGGGCGGGCCTTAGGAGGCTACCACACCTTGTCCATCCAAATAAAATATTTAAATATTCATCATTTATTTGACAGAGACCCTTGGCCTACAATGGTCATGCACCGCAGAAATCTAATTAACATAAGAAAAAAATCCCCATCAAAATCCGTCTGTTTCGGCTAGAGATACAGTTGAAGTCGGAAGTTTACATACACCTTAGCCAAATACATTTAAACTCAGTTTTTCACAATTCCTGACATTTAATCCTACTAAAAAGTCCCTGTCTTAGGTCAGTTAGGATCACCACTTTATTTTAAGAATGTGAGATGTCAGAATGATAGTAGAGAATTATGTATTTCAGCTTTTATTTCTTTCATCACATTCCCAGTGGGTCAGAAGTTTACATTCACTCAATTAGTATTTGGTAGCATTGCCTTTAAATTGCTTGACTTGGGTCAAACATTTCGGGTAGCCTTCCACAAGCTTCCTACAATAAGTTGGGTGAATTTTGGCCCATTCCTCCTTTACAAAGCTGGTGTAACTGAGTCAGGTTTGTAGACCTCCTTGCTCGCACACGCTTTTTCAGCTCTGCCCACACATTTTCTACAGGATTTAGGTCAGGGCTTTGTGATAACCACTCCAATACCATGACTTTGTTATCCTTAGGCCATTTTGACACAACTTTGGAAGTATGCTTGGGGTCATTGTCCATTTGGAAGACCCATTTGCGACCAAGCTTTAACTTCCTGACTGATGTCTTGAGATGCTGCTTCAATATATCCACATAATTTTCCTGCCTCATGATGCCATCTATTTTGTGAAGTGCACCAATCCCTCCTGCAGCAGGGCACCCACCCCCACAACGTGCTTCGTGGTTGGGATGGAGTTCTTCGGCTTGCAAGCCTCCCCGTTTTTCCTCCAAACATTATGGCCAAACAGTTCTATTTTTGTTTCATCAGACCAGAGGACATTTCTCCAAAAAGTACCATCTTTGTCCCCATGTGCAGTTACAAACCGTAGTCTGGCTTTTTTATGGCGGTTATGGAGCAGTGGCTTCTTCCTTGCTGAGCGGCCTTTCAGGTTATGTCCATATATGACTCATTTTACTGTGGATATAGATCATTTTGTACCTGTTTCCTCCAGCATCTTCAGGGGGTCCTTGGCTGTTCTGGAATTGATTTGCACATTTCGCACTAAAATACGTTAATCTTTAGGACACAGAACGTAGTATGATGGTTGCGTGGTTTCATGGTGTTTATACTTGCGTACTATTGTTTGTACAGATGAACGTGGTACCTTCAGGCGTTTGGAAATTGCTCCCAAGGATGAACCAGACTTGTGGAGGTCTACAATTTTTTAATGAGGTCTTGGCTGATTTCGTTTGATTTTCCCATGATGTCAAGCAAAGAGCCACTGAGTTTGAAGGTAGGCCTTGAAATAAATCCACAGGTACACCTCCGATTGACTCAAATGATGTCATTTGGCACCCTGGTTTGGCCCCCTGGTGGCCATGGGCAGGTTTAGGCACCCCTTTTCAGGGGGTCGGGCCCCCCTTCCTGGGTCATTGTCAGCCCTCTCTGGCCTTCTCCTCAATATCAATGGGGAAGGGAGCTGGCTCGCTGTAGTTGCGCCTCCTAGTTGCCTTGGCGAGTGGTCTAGACAGAGTCTCTGGGTTAGAGCGTTAACATCACCTATAAATGCAGACTGGACAAGTGTAATGAACATGTGTAAAAGTTACCATAACAAGCGTTCTAATCCCCTGTAATGCACACTGGACAGACAAACAAAATCACGTGTACAAAAAGTGATATTTGACACTTGAATAAAGCAAGTGTAAAATTATCATAACAAGTGTTCAAATCACCTGTAAATGCACACAGGACCAAATACCCCTGACTGCAGTGTGCAATTCGGGGCCGGGCTCAACATTTGACCCCTCCCACTTTTTTGTCCCACACACTGAATACAAACACACGTTTGCGCAAGGCACATGTTGAATACAAACATATTTCATTTTTGAAGATCATAAGAAATATTATATGAAGTGGTACCAGCAGATGTGTTAACACTTTTTGCTTCATGCTATATTTGAGACAAGCTACTGATATTGTTGCAGTGAACAGTATGTCATGTACTGTTAAAATTGTGTTGATAAATGTTATAACTTTAATTATATTATTTCATTGAGCATATATATACTGTTACTACCTATCCTGATTTATAATGCTATTTACTTTCCTGATGAGAATGGAGGCTGAATATACCATACTGACAAGCTGAATGTGCTTTGTACATTAATTAAGTTATACCAGCTCCAGTAAAGAGATTCAGTAAAGAGACTCGGGTGACTTCTATGTCATCTTCACTAAACAACACAATTATCAATTGGAATAATTAACACAGCAGACAAAAACCAGGTTTGACCACTCCTCAAAAATGGCTTCACTCCTGCTCCTCAAAAGAGGCAAAGACTTTTCTTGTTGTCAACTGCCTCCACATAGAACATCTCATAATCTCTCTGTAATTGTAATGGCTCTCGTTTGTAGAATGAAGAGTGGACCAAGGCACAGCGTTGTAGGCGCACATCGTCTTTTTATTGATGACACCAAAACAAAATAACAAAGACAAAAAACGAAAGCGCACAGTTCTGTAAGGCTAAGAAACTCAACAGAAAACAAGATCCCACAAAACCCAAAAGGAAAATTACAACTATTATATGATCTCCAATCAGAGACAACGACAGACAGCTGCCTCTGATTGGGAACCACACAAAGAAATAGAAAACATAGACTTTCCCACCCGAGTCACACCCTGACCTAACCAAACATAGAGAATAATAAGGATCTCTAAGGTCAAGGCGTGACAGTACCCCCCCAAGGAGTGGACTCCAAACGCAAACCTGAACCTATAAGGGAGGGTCCGCACACCCCGCTCCGGACTTGGGACCCTCGCTGGAGGCTCCGGACTGGGAACCGTCGCTGCAGGCTCCGGACTGGGGACCGTCGCTGGAGGCTCCGGACTGGGGACCGTGGCTGGAGGCTCCAGACTGGAGACCATCGCTGCAGGCTCCGGTCTGGAGACCGTCGCTGGAGGCTCCGGACTGGGGACCGTCGCTGGAGGCTTCTTTCCCTGGATCATCACTGCAGGCTTTGTGCCATGGATCATCACTGCAGTCTCCGGGCCGTGGATCATCAATGGAGGCTTCGTGGCATGCATCATCACCGGAGGCACCATGCCATGGATCATCACTGGAGGCTTCATGCCATGGATCATCACTGGAGGCTTCGAGCCATGGATCATCACTGGAGGCTTGGTACGTGGAGCCGGAACAGGTCTCACCGGACTGCGGAGACGTACTAGAAGCCTGGTGCAGGGAGCTGCCACAACGCATCCTGGCTGGATACCCACTTTAGCTTGGGGAGTGTGGAGAGCTGGCACAGGACGCACTGGGCTATGAAGGCGCACTGGAGGCATAGTGCATAGAGCCAGTGCAGGATATACTGGGCTGTGGAGGAGCACTGGAGGTCTGGAGCATAGAGCTGGCACAACGTGTCCTGGCTTAATACTGTAGCACGGAAAGTGCGGGGAGTTGGAACACACCGCACTGGGTTGTGCTGGCGAACTGGGGATACCGTGCGTAGAGCTGGCGCAAGATATCCTTGACCGAGGAGACGCATTGGAGACCAGGACCGTTGAGCCGGCACAATCCGTCCTAGCTGGATGCCCACTCTAGCACGGCAAATGCGGGGAGCCAGCACAGAGCGCACCGGGCTGTGAATGCGCACTGGAGACACCGTGCACATCACGCATAACAGGGTGCCTGACCGGTCACACGCTCCCCACGGTAAGCACGGGGAGTTGGCTCAGGTTTAAACCCTGACTCTGCCAATCTCCCCGTGTGACCCCTCCCCAAATATTTTTTGGGAGCTGCCTCTCAGGCTTCCGTTGTTGATCTAACTCCTTGTATCGTCGCCGTTCCGCTTTTGCTGCCTCCATCTGCTCCCTTGGACGGCGATACTCTCCGGCCCTTGTCCAGGGTCCTTCTCCATTCAGGATTTCCTCCCATGTCCACTCCTCCTGGCCACGTTGCTTGGTCCATTTTTGTTGGGATCTTGTTTTCTGTTTAGATTCTTAGCCTTACAGAACTGTTCGCTTTCGTTATTTTGTCTTTGTTATTTTGTTTTGGTGTCATCAATAAAAAGACGATGTACGCCTACCGCGCTGCGCCTTGGTCCACTCTTCATTCAACAAACGAGAGCCGTTACAGTAACATGAGTGGTCCCTTAAGGAGAATATTTTCCTCTTCATCCAGGCCATCATACAACCGTAGTTCTGGGTTGTAAATGTGGTCTTCCCCATCCCAATTACACTAGGCAGGGAAAAAGTGCCTTTAAATGTTTGGAGTTCGCACCACCTTGCTGCCTCTCGGGTGACCCTTAGAAGAACATCTGCTTCCTTGAAGAAAAAGGAAGAATAAATATTAAGACTAGTGCCTCATTGGGTGATCAAGTCAAATTACACCCCACTTTCACAATACCACCATGCAAACAAAAGCCCCTATTACCAAAGGGGTGTTCAGTGATATCTATAACGACTCAACAAGTCATCACAACTATTATATCTTGCCATGCATCAAGCCTTTAGTATTACACACAGTAGACTACATACCCAGTTCACAGCTCCCAGTTCGCTGTGCATTTTGTTTTCAGTATCGTCCAGAAAGGAAACAGATTGTGGTCATTAAGTAATGTAAGGGAACCTCTAGGGATGTGTGTACAAGAATGCACCTTACTTTAGCTAATAGCCTATACAGTACCTGATCCCGCACAGCTGGATGCTGATGTGACATGCTGTGACTTCTTGGGGGGACAGGGACATCTTCTACATCATCCTGAAATATATGGGAGAGGGGGGCTTTAAACATTGGTTTATGACTATACCACTCATCATATGACACCTCCTACCTGTAGTGTGTTTTGTTTACGCCGCCTTTATCAATCTTTCAACCTCTCTTCTTCAGACCTTAGTGAGTGAATGACACACATCCAATATGAACATATATTCAGGTCATGTAACGGTCGTCGTATGAAGAAGGTGTGGACCAAAGCGCAGCGTCGTAAGTGTTCATGATTTTTTTATTTCAACTGAACACAAAACAAAATAACCAGAGAATGAACAAAAACTAAACAGTCCTGTTTGGTGCAGAAAAACAAAACAGAAAACAACTAACCACAAACACCAGGTGGGAACAGGCTACCTAAGTATGGTTCTCAAGAGACAATGATTGACAACTGCCTCTGATTGGGAACCATACCATGCCAAACACATAGAACTATAACACACAGAACAAACATAGAATGCCCACCCCAATTCACGCCCTGACCAAACTAAAATAGGGACATAAAAAAGGAACTAAGGTCAGGACGTAACAGTACCGCCCCCAAAGGTGCGGACTCCAGCCGCAAAACCTAAACCCATTGGGGTGGGTCTGGGTGGGCATCTGTCTGCGGTGGCGGCTCTGGCGCGGGACGTCGCCGGACAGGCGGGAGACTCTGGCAGCACCGGACAGGTGGGAGACTCTGGCAGCGCCGGATAGGCGGGAGACTCTGGCAGCGCCGGACAGGCGGGAGACTCTGGCAGCGTCAGACAGGCGGGAGACTCTGGCAGCGCCTGAGTGAAGGGAGACTCTGGCAGCTCCGGAGTGAAGGGAGACTCTGGCCGCTCCGGAGTGAAGGGCGACTCTGGCCGCTCCGGAGTGAAGGGCGGCTCTGGCAGCTCCTGACTGACGGGCGGCTCTGGCTGCTCCTGACTGACGGGCGGCTCTGGCGGCTCCGGACAGGAGGGAGACTCTGGAGGTGCCGGACAGGCGGGAGAACATGGAGGGAGGAGACGGAGAGACAGCCTGGTGCGTGGGTGATTTTAAGGATGCAAATGAAAAGTTTTTATAATGTTCAAGACTTAGGGTATTGGAAAGTTCTGCAGGAGAACTAGGCACCACTGTCGCCTAATTTGCTGCATGTTTTCCGTTGAAAAAGAAAATCACTCAATCGGATGAGTATCCCAAAAACATTGTATCCACTAGTGATGATAATTTCATAATTTATACACACCTAAGTGAAATCACACTATGCTTCCATTGCAATGTACAGAGCGTACTGTAAGTTAAGAAAGAGTAGGTCGTTAAGTTTGATAGTTATGATAACAACAATAATAATGATAATAGTAAATCATAATAATAATACCACCCCTCCACAAGGAATATTATTTCAGGATTTAGAAGACACCCCCACATCAGCATCCAGCTCTGCAGGAGTTTGATGTATGAATTGTGTATTTAGTGTAAAGACTGTAGGAAATAGTTCCCAAAAAGTGTCAAGAATAATAAACAAGAAAAAATATGAGCAATAGTGTTATAATGTCTTACTGAGCATTTCCATAAGTCCACTCAAGTTTCTTCAACTGTCTAATGACTGTGATTAGAGCGATATTGATGTTGTGCCGTGCTGCAAGCACAGAAATAATAACAACTTTTCATATGTTATAACAGAAAATAGGACTAATATAATATACTGAATAGCATCTTACCATCACAACAAACACCCCACAGTTGTTTGAGAAACCTTGCTTTGGTAGGCCGTGTGGTGTGAACAAGGTGCAATTTTCCATAAAGGAATGACAATCAAATGGTACAGTTCAGTGGAATAATTTAACGGAATATCCAACCTGAACATCATCCACACCAAAAGTCCACCAAGGTCCAGGGGACAAGATCCGAGCACTGTTTCTGTGAACACAGTGTATGTGAAAGTAAAGAAAAAGTACAATTCAACAGCTTTTTAATACTCCAGCATGCATAACAGTTTTGAACACAGTTGGAACTGAATTAGCCCAAGAATTGTTCACAACATGTATGGGTGTTGCTGGACCAGAAAATGTATTTTCGACTGCAAACACACAATTTCTCACATCAATGCACTCACATGCCAAACATCTTTCCTTGGACACTGTTTCAAAGCAATGCGTATGCTTTCTTGGTACATTTGTTTTGAAGTTTTTCTTATTTAACTTCAGTTTGTAGTGTGGACAAGTGACAATTACTTTTCTTGACTTGCCATGTATGTTGGGACCTGGTGATTTCATTATTGTACAGTCATGGCCAAAAAATTTGAGAATGACACAAATATTAATTTCCACAAAGTTTGCTGCTTCAGTGTCTTTAGATATTTTTGTCAGATGTCAGTATGGAATACTGAAGTATAATTACAAGCATTTCATAAGTGTCAAAGGCTTTTATTGACAATTACATGAAGTTGATGCAAAGAGTCAATATTTGCAGTGTTGACCATTCTTTTTCAAGATCTCTCCAATCCGCCCTGGCATGCTGTCAATTAACTTATAGGCCACATCCTGACTGATGGCAGCCCATTATTGCATAATCAATGCTTGGAGTTTGTCAGAATTTGTGGGGTTTTGTTTGTTTTACCCGGCTCTTGAGGATTGACCACAAGTTCTCAATGGGATTAAGGTCGGGGGAGATTCCTGGCCATGAACCCAAAATATCGATGTTTTGTTCCCCGAGCCACTTAGTTATCACTTTTGCCTTATGGCAAGGTGCTCCATCATGCTGGAAAATGCATTGTTCGTCTCCAAACTGTTCCTGGATGGTTGGGAGAAGTTGCTCTCGGGGGATGTGTTGGTACCATTCTTTATTCATGGCTGTGTTCTTAGGCAAAATTGTGAGTGAGCCCACTCCCTTGGCAGAGAAGCAACCCCAGACATGAATGGTCTCAGGATGCTTTACTGTTGGCATGACACAGGACTGATGGTAGCGCTCACCTTGTCTTCTCCAGACAAGCTTTTTTTCCGGATGCCCCAAACAATCGGAAAGGGGATTCATCAGAGAAAATAACTACCCCAGTCCTCAGCAGTCCAATCCCTGTACCTTTTGCAGAATATCAGTCTGTCCCTGATGTTTTTCCTGGAGAGAAGTGGCTTCTTTGCTGCCCTTCTTGACACCAGGCCATCCTCCAAAAGTATTTGCCGAACTGTGCATGCAGATGGACTCACACCTGCCTGCTGCCATTCCTGAGCAAGCTCTGTACTGGTGGTGCCCGATCCCGCAGCTGAATCAACTTTAGGAGACGGTCTTGGCGCTTGCTGGACTTTCTTGGGCACCCTGAAGCCTTCTTCACAACTATTGAACCGCTCTCCTTGAAGTTCTTGATTATCTGATAAATGGTTGATTTACGTGCAATCTTACTGGCAACAATATCCTTGCCTGTGAAGCCCTTTTTGTGCAAAGCAATGATGCAGGCATGTGTTTCCATGCAGGTAACCATGGTTGACAGAGGAAGAACAATGATTCCAAGCACCATCCTCCTTTTGAACTTTCCAGTCTGTTAATCGAACTCAATCAGTATGACAGAGTGATCTCCAGCCTTGTCCTCGTCAACACTCACACCTGTGTTAACGAGAGAATCACTGACATGATGTCAGCTGGTCCTTTTGTGGCAGGGCTGAAATGCAGTGGAAATGTTTTTGGGGGATTCAGTTAATTTGCGGGACTTTGCAGTTATTTGCAATTCATCTGATCACTCTTCATAACATTCTGGAGTATATGCAAATTGCCATCATACAAACTGAGGCAGCAGACTTTGTGAAAATTAATATTTGTGTCATTCTCAAAACTTTTGGCCACGACTGTACATTTAAAACCAAATACTTTTCGACTTTTACTCAAGTAGTATTTAACTAGGTGACTTTTACTTGAGTCATTTTCTATTAAGGTATCTTTACTTTTGATCAAGTACGACAATTGAGTACTTTTTCCACCACTGAAGGTTGCCAACAAACAATGCATTCAAAGTAGCATGATCAATTCACCTAGCTAACTAGCTGCCGAATAGGCATCAACTCAACACATAGCTTATTCTTAATGTTTGTCCATAGGCTACCAGAGTGAGGACAGACATTTTTCAGAATAAACGTGGTGAGTGAAAAACGTAATTAAATAGCCCACTTCCTATCTTATTCTGCAGCTATACAACTTTGTATGTGTTGTTTGTTGGCAACCTTGTTATTTACAAAGTTTTTGGAACAGATTCCTGTTGGAATGTTCCACAAATTATACCCACCCTGCCATGGTAAAGATGTCACCCTTTTCTGACAAGTCATTTGTAATTTCATGCAAACTGTCAGCCCAGCAACTTGTGATAGAAATGCATGGCATCATCGTTACTGAAACTCACTTTGCTATCTTGTTCATGCCAGCTACAATGTTAGCTAATTAGTGTGCTAACCCAGCTAGATATTTAATGTTCAAAGGCAGGAATGAGACACTGGATGTGTGTCAGAGACACATACAGTAGTAGACCGCTGTAGCATCCCTGTATGCTTGCTTGACATCTACCAAGAGGTCTGGACCTTTATGGCACAGAAAGAATAGGATAGGTCTACACAAAGATACTGGTGATATAGCTATTGGCAAATGTGTTTAAACTGAACTGGTCCAGGGCAAGCAGCCCTGGTCCCACTCCTCTCCTTCAATCACTACAGTAGCATTACACTACAGTAGCATTACTTGAACTTCTATCGCTGCATAATGGCTCTGGTATACTGTAAATACCATCCTCCTGTACCACCAACAGGTTCGAGCGGTGGTCACCACCATTCCCGGTACACAACACTTTTGTTTTTCATTTCAAATCAAATGTTATTTGTCACATGCTCCGAATACATGCTTACTTTCAAGCCCTTATCCAACAATGCTGTTTTAAGAAAATACAAAAAAAAGTATGAGAATAATGAATAGTTAAAGAGCAGCTGTAAATAACAATAGCGGGGCTATATACAGGGGGTACCGGTACAGAGTCAATGTGTCAATGTGCAGGGGCACCGGTGTCGAGGTAATTGAGGTAATTATGTAGGTAGAGTTATTTAAGTGGCTATGTGTAGATAACAGAGAATAGAAGCAGTGTAGGGGTTGGGGGCAATACAGTGGTTGGGGGAAATGCAAATAGTCTGGATATCCATTTGATTAGCTGTTCAGGAGTCTTATGGCTTGGGGGTAGAAGCTGTTTAGAAGCCTCTTGGACCTACACTTGATGCTCCGGTACTGCTTGCCGTGTGGTAACAGAGAGAAGTCTATGACTAGGGTGGCTGGAGTCTTTGACAATTTTTAGGGCCTTCCTCTGACACCACCTGGTATAGAGGTCCTGGATGTCAGGAAGCTTGGCCCCGGTGATGTACTGGGCCGTACCCACTACCCTCTGTAGTGCCTTGCGGTTCGAGGCCGAGCAGTTGCCATACCAGGCACTGATGCAACCCGTCAGGATGCTCTCAATGGTCCAACTGTAAAACCTTTTGAAGATCTGAGGACCCATGCCAAATCTTTTCAGTCTCCTGGAGGGGAATAGGTTTTGTCTTGCCCTCTTCACGACTTGTGCTTGGACCATGTTAGTTTGTTGGTGATGTGGACTCCAAGGAATCAGTTATGTTACCAGCAAAAATATTGTAATCAGATTACAGATACTTTTGAAAAACTTGATGAATACTCCTTGGATTACTTTTAAATTCAGAAAGGATGTTTGCAGAAAATAATACATGTTTTCTCAATGACATTCAATTCAGCATTGGAGGAAAGGCGCAAGTTTAAGTTTGTTCCACCTGAGCGAGTCCGACCACAAGTCAGAGACGTCTAGGATGACAAACTGTTGGGAAAATTATGATTAAATGACTGAACAAATCATTTTAAATGGAACTGTAACTAAGTAAACTTATACTCTGTTTTATTATATCTGATTAACAATATGAGTTCATAAGAAGGGATTGTGTGACACGGACAAGGAGTAATTACATTTAATGAACACCATTCCAACTAGGCAGAAACTAATGGGTTGTGGATTAAGTAAGCAGATAAGGTAGTTAACCTATGGTTGAACCGACAAAACTGAGCTCTGGGGTGTTTTAGACAAGGCTGTGAGTGCATTCCTAGGTTCTCTGTTAATTAGAACTGTCAGCTAAGTGGTGATCGATAATGTTGATGGGTCAAAAGTTAATTCAGTTATGTTGTGTGACCTGTGAGTGTGTTAGTAAGTTAGAATGAACTATTAACCTCACTTTGTCCCGGTCGAGAGGAGGGGATTCTGTAAGAAATGAAATGAGGTCATGTTATTGTATATAAACTGTTGCTCGTGGTAACATGGGAGCGCGCTCCGAGAATAAATTCTGTTACCTATTATTGAAATGACTGGTCTACGTCTATTTTATGCAAACAAGAATCTTACAAATTCTCATAAAATAGATTATGGGTTTTCAATTAATGAAAACACATTGGCATAATTAAATTACAGTAACACAAACCAAATGCATTTGATGGATCCATTTTGTCTTCTTCTAATGCCTCTTAATGGGAAAGCAATCCAAAAGTAAATGAAAGTAATCAGGTTATGTTACTGAGTTTGGGTAATCCAAAACTTATGTTACTGATTACATTTTTGGACAGGTAACTTGTAACTGTAACGTATTACATATAGAAAGTAACCTACCCAACCCTGATAACAACCGGGCGGCCACGGCCATACCAAACAGACAGACTACTATACCAACCACATTAAAGGCTGGATGAACCCAATGAAAGGCAAAGAGGAAGACACCAGGAAACAGAGGCTCTGTGTGGGTGATCCCATCATCTACAGCGGGCACCCAATGTGAGCCGTGTAGGAAAGCTTTGTATCAGCTCACTGGTCACCATAGCAGCACCCACTCATAGCACATGCTCCACCAGGAATATCTCACTGGTCACCCCCAAAGCCAATTCCTCCTTTGGTCGTCTTTCCTTCCAGTTCTCTGCTGCCAATGACTGGAACGAACTGCAAACATCTCTGAAGCTGGAGACTCATATCTCCCTCACTAACTTTAAGCACCAGCTGTCAGAGCAGCTCACAGATCACTGCACCTGTACATAGCCTATCTGTAAACAGCCCATCAAACTACCTCATCCCCATAATGTATTTATTTATTTTGCTCCTTTGCACCCCAATATCTCTACTTGTACATTCATCCTCTGCACATCTACCATTCCAGTGTTTAACTGCTATATTGTAATTACTGCACCATCAAGGCCTATTTCTTGCCTTAACTCCCTTATCTTACCTCATTTGCGCTCACTGTACATAGACGTTTTGTTTTATTTTGTTCTACTGTATTATTGACTATGTTTTGTTTATTCCATGTGTAACTCTGTGTTGTTGTATGTGTCGAATTGCTATGCTTTATCTTGGCCAGGTCGCAGTTGCAAATGAGAACTTATTCTCAACTAGCCTACCTGGTTAAATAAAGGTTAAATAAAAAATAAAAAACACACACACACACACACACACACACACACACACACACACACACTGTGATTTTTCATTTAGGTATATTTCACCTCTTTACCAAGGTGGGAGAAGGCAGTGTGAAGTCTAAAGGAATGAAAAAGATAACACTTTATATGATTCTGCCATCAAACCAACTGCAACTCCCTTGTCTACCAATGCAGTCTCTGCACTGCTGAGTTCCTCAGAGGAATGTTTAGTAGCAGTTAGTCCAGTGATGCATAATGAGGACAGTGCAGGACGGTGTAGTGTTGTGTCCCCCAATGCAGTCCTGGCTCCTGTCTGTTTATCCCGTCTCCTGCCACCCCATGTCATTCTTATCTGTTTGATTGTCTGCCCTGCCCCAACCCAACGACAGTAAAGACAACAGTTCATACCATTAGGATTACTGTTTAAATAGGCACAGTATTCTTGCTCAAACATGGTCGGTTCCCACAGAATCACACTGCTAATCCCAGTATGTGTTCTCACAGTAGACTCTGGCTCACTGACTGACTAACTGACTGAGCTTCAGGCAGATGCTAAGCTTCGAAGCAAGCTCCAGATGCTTCTAGCTCCTAAGCAACTTTGAAGGATTTCGTTTTTTTTGTGTTATTTCGTACATTATTAGCCCAGAACGTTTTTTTGAGTTATTACTTACAGCCGGAAATAACTTTTGGATATCAGAGCGGCGGTAACTCACCAGCATTAGGACCAGAATTACAACTTTTCCAAATTGGATCCTTTGTTCGCACCCCCAAGAGCAGTTTAACTTATTCCAGAGGCTGTTCCAAGATGCCGCCGGTGGAGAAGAGGTATTCGGAGTGGACTTCTAGTCCAACTCAGGAAGCAGGCACACCATCCTCCGCTTTTCAGTATATTAATCGCTAATGTTCAGTAAAGTAGATGAGCTCAGGGCGAGGATCTCCTTCCAGGGAGACCTAAGGGGCTGTAACATACTCTGTTTCACGGAATCATGGCTCTCTCCGTATATACTGTCTACATCCAGACAACCAGCTGAGTTCTCAGTACATCCCGCAGACAGGAATAAAGAACTCTCCGGGAAGAAGAGGTGGTGTATTTTTCAGGACTAACCACTCATGGTGTGATTGTGATAATGTACAGAAACTCAAGTCCTTTTGTTCACCCGACCTAGAATACCTCACAATCAAATGCTGACCATCTTACCTCCCAAGAGAATGATCTTTTTTATATGACACAACCATAGTAGGCCTGATTATCAACATTGATGAGACAGCATACAGGGAGGAGGTGAGGGACCTGGCAGAGTGGTGCAAGGAAAATAACTTCTCCCTCAATGTCAACAAAACGAAGGAACAACAGCTTCTATCTCAAGGCCGTCAGACTGTTAAATAGCCATTACTAGCACACGGTTACTCAACCCTGTACCTTAGAGGCTGCTGCCCTACATACTGTACATAGACATGGAATCACTGGTCACTTTAATAATGGAACACTAGTCACTTTTGTATTTGTGTTTGTATTTATTAGGGATCCCCATTAGCTGCTAACAAGGCAGCAACTACTCTTCCTGGGGTTCAAACATATTAAAGCACTTACAATACATATAAAACAAAATATACAACAATATCACAATGTATGCGTATGTGTGTGTGTCTGTGCCTTTGCGTGTGTCTCTTCACAGTCCCCATCTAATTCTACTGCTTACATCTGTTACTTGATGTGGAATAGGGTTCCATGTGGTCATGGCTCTATGTAGTCCTGTGTGCCTCCCGTATTCTGTTCTGGACTTGGGGACTGTGAATATACCTCTGGTGGCATGTGTTGTGGGGTGTACATGGGTGTCCGAGCTGTATGCAAGTATTTTAAACAGACAGCTTGGTACATTCAGCTTGTCAACACCTCTTACAAAAAACAAGTAGTGATGAAGTCAATCTCTGAGCCATGAGAGATTGACATGCATGTCATTAATGTTAGCTCTCTGTGTACTTTTAAGGGTCAGCTGTCCTGCCCTGTTCCGAGCCAACTGCAATTTTCCCAAGTCCCTCTTTGTGGCATTTGACACACTACTGAACAGTAGTCTAGGTGTAACAAAACTAGGGCCTGTAGGACTTGCTTTTTTGATAGTGTTGTTAAGAAGGCAGAGTAGTGCTCTATTATGGATGGACTTCTCCCCATCTTAGCTACTGTTGTATCAATATGTTTTGACGTCACCTCGCTCAATTTCCATATTATTCATTACGAGATGTAGTTGAGGTTTAGGGTTTAGTGAATGATTTGTCCCAAATACAATGCTTTAAATTTAGGAAATATTTAGGACTAATTTATTCCTTACTACTTCCTTACTAATAACTTTGAGTGTGACCAGAAGACCAGAAGTCAGAGACCACTATGATGACACAACAAATGTGTTTGATGGATCACGGGAAAAGAGCAGGAATAGGCTTTTGTAGGCTACAGTCCAAGCCATGTCTTCCAATGGTGACTGCTGTCGACATCCAAAGATTATCCAACTTGAATAAATGCTTGGAGGTAACAGCAAATCAAATCAAATCAAATTTTATTTGTCAAATGTGCCAAATACAACAGGTGTAGACCTTACAGTGAAATGCTTAATTACAAGCCCTTAACCAACAATGCAGTTTCAAGAAAATACAACAACAAAAAAGTAAGAGTCTGGGTAGCCATTTGATAAGCTGTTCAGGAGTCTTATGGCTTGGGGGTAGAAGCTATTTAGGAGCCTCTTGGACCTAGACTTGACGCTTTCCATGCAGTAGCAGAGAGAAAAGTCTATTACTAGGGTGGCTGGAGTCTTTGACAATTTTTAGGGCCTTCCTCTGACCCTGCCTGGTATAGAGGTCCTGGATGTCAGGACCCGGTGATGTACTGCACTGTACGCACTACCCTCTGTAGTGTTTTGCAGTCGGAGGCAGAGCAGTTGCCATAACAGGCAACCCGTCAGGATGCTCTCGATGGTGCAGCTGTAAAATCTTTTGAGGATCTGAGGACCCATACCAAATATTTTTAGTCTCCTGAAGGGAAATAGCTTTTGTTGTGCCCTCTTCACGACTGTCTTGTTGTGCTTGGACCATGGTAGTTTGTTGGGATGTGGATGCCAAGGAACTTAAAGTTATCAACCTGCTCTACTACAGCCCTGTCGATGAGAATGGATTCGTGCTCGGTCCTCCTTTTCCTGTAGTCCACAATCATCACCTTTGTCTTAATCACATTGAGGGAGAGGTTGTCCTTGCACCACACGGTCAGGTCTCTGACCTCCTCCCTAAAGGCTGTCTCATCGTTGTCGGTGATCAGGCCTACCACTGTTGTGTCATCAGCAAACTTAATGATGCTGTTGGAGTCGTGCTTGGCCGTGCAGTCATGAGTGAACAGGGAGTACAGGAGGGCACTGAGCATGCACCCCTGAGGAGCCCCCGTGTTGAGGATCAACGTGGCGGATGTGTTGATACCTACCCTTACCACCTGGGGGCGGCCCGTCAGGAAGTCCAGACTCAGACAGGGAGAGGTTGAAAATGTCAGTGAAGACACTTTCCAGTTGGTCAGTGCATGCTCAGAGTACACGTCCTGGTAATCCGTCTGGTCCTGCTGTGAATGTTGCCCTGTTTTAAGGTCTTACTCACATCGGCTGTGGAGAGCGTGATCACACAGTCGTCCGGAACAACTGATGTTCTGATGCATGTTTCAATGTTACTTGCCTCGAAGCAAGCATAGAAGTTATTTAGCTCGTCTGGTAGGCTCGTGTCACTGGGCAGCTCTCGGCTGTGCTTCCCTTCGTAGTCTGTAATAGTTTACAGTCCCTACCACATCCAACAAGCGTCGGAGCCAATGTAGTACGATTCGATCTTAGTCCTGTATTGACGCTTTGCCTGTTTGATGTTTCGTCGGAAGGCATAGCAGGATTTCTCATAAGCTTCCGGGTTAGAGTCCCGCTCCTTTAGCTCAGTGCGAATGTTGCCTGTAATCCATGGCTTCTGGTTGGGGTACGTACGTACAGTCACTGTGGGGACAATGTCCTTGATGCACTTATTGATTAAGCGAGTGACTGATGTGATGTACTCCTCAATGCCATCGGAAGAATGCCGGAAGATATTCCAGTCTGTGCTAACAAAACAGTCCTGTAGTTTAGCATCTGCTTCATCTGACCATGTTTTTATAGACCGAGTAACTGGAGCTTCCTGCTTTAATCTTTGCTTGTAAGCAGGAATCAGGAGGATAGAATTATCTCAGGTCGTAAATTCCATGAGGAGACTCTTTTTCCCCTGCCATGTGGTATAGAGGGAGGGTTCACAGTAGAATAAAGGAACTTCTTCTACCTCACAGAACTTGAGAACTGAACAATATCCATGTTTTGGAGAATGTGTAAACGGTCAGTGGAGAATCCAGCTACGACCTGTCCATTTTGTTTAATGTTTGTGACCTCATGAGAGACAATACAGCCACATTACCATAACTCTGTTTATACAAGAGTCTCCGTTATGAGATTTGCATCTAATTATTGCAGAAAATGAATGAGTAAAGATGAAATTATTTGTGAAATTATGTAATGTGATTTTAAACTGTTTAATGAAAGAGAATCTAATTCCCTTTAAAGTTTAACTAAGCCCTTGGCCCGCCCCATGAGCACAGACATTGATCTGGCGTCATGGGACAGCCTTTTCTGCTGTTGCGAATATAACCCCCACCTGGAGAAGCCCACTTCAGAACATGCGTACCTCGATTACCGAGAGGGCTAAGGTTTGAGTAGAGACCATGCATTCCTCAGTCATCTGAGGGAGCTAAGGTTGTAACGATTGTTGAATTCCTAACCAAACCACGTGGAGCATTGGCTACACTGGTGGAAATAGTTCAACTCTGAGACTATCGATACCGACAGAATAAGAGCAAATCTTCAATACTAATTACTAGTCTGCAGCTAGAATTTATGTCGACCTGGAATGCGAAGACCGACAACCGTCAAAACATATATTCTACAGGAACATTTCTGAATGGTACTCTGAAGTATCCATTCTAACCATGAACGACTCCAGGGACGCAAAGAGAAGTTCAGATGAACTATTCAACAGAAAGACTGACGATTCCAACAGAGATCATGACGACACACTGAACGTAAATATATATATTGATTGCAATTATTCCCGAATAAGTGAGCGTTCATGTGCAAATGATTAGTATTTCTATCGATATAATTATCAACTGTGTAGTGTCTTTTGTCTTTCGCGCCCTTCGCAGTCCCTTTGTCTACCAAGCCACCATATCGGTTTAGCCCACTAGGGAACATCCCCTATCATTTCCTTGTAACCATATCTACTGTTTGTTTGTTATGCATTTCTGTGATTATTTTGTTTGTAAATAAATGATTAAGACAATTGATGTATGGATGATTCAGAGTGAAGGCTGGGTTCGTGCAGATAACCAACCATTTCCGACGTTTGAAATGAGACTAACGTGTGAGGTAAAGAATAATTAATTCATTAGAAGACTAATTGATCAGATATTAAAATATCTGAAGAGTTATAGTAGGAAAATTCTAACTTTGTAATCTGAAGATTTTCTTTGGTGCCCCGACTTCCTAGTTAATTACATTTACATGATTCGTTTAATCAAGTAATAATAATTACAGAGAATTGATTTGATAAAATAACAGTCTTCACTTTAATGATGCCAAAGACACAACAATGTTGATACAAATTCGGTAAACCTGATTTAAGTTTCCCTGCATTAAAGTCCCAGGCCACTAGGAGCGCCGCCTCTGGATGAGCATTTTGCTGTTTTCTTATGGCGGTATACAGCTCATTGAGTGCAATTTTAGTGCCAGCATTGGTCTATGGTGGTATATAGACAGCTACGAAAAATTCAGATGAAAACTCTCTAGGTAGTGTGGTGGATGAATCAGAATTAGTTGTGCAACAGATAATTAAGATGCTGTATTGCATAATATGTTTATGTGATATACGTGTCTATTAAAATGTATTTCTTTGGATAATGGTGTTGGCAGTTGCACTTTTCCCTCAGCTGGGGCTCCGTCACTCGGGGCCCAGAGAGGGGAGAGGTCAGGCTTGTCTTTCACACGTCCTTGGTGCTATGCAGAATATCAGAAAGGGAAGAGGACAGGGTGGAACATTGTCTTCATAGGTGAATGTATCTGTTAAACAATGTGAAGGGATGGCGTGATTAAGGGGGAAACCAATTACTTGTCTCCACAATGTCTGTGCGCAAGTCACTCCCTCCTTTGGCATTGGGGGGTGGTGTATGGCAGTGTCTGGAACCATTGTATGTCCTCTCTGATGTTACACTTATCCTAGGATAGTGTATGACCTAGAGGCTCACTCCCCTCAGTGAGCTTGTCCAGGAGTGGGGTCAAGAGGGGGTTTAATTGAGATGGGAGTATCTAGAGTTGACAATTGAATTATGCCGTTGGATGAGGTAATGGTTCTGTGCTATGAAGTACCAGGAACGAGATTAGAACCTTGTCTTAGGGACCAAACTGAACAATAATTTATAGCGAATGTTATCTGGCTAAGGGATACTCCTTTCTCAATTATAAAGTCCCTTTGTGAAGTGTTCTTAAGATCTGTGGTTCGTCATGTAGGTTGAGAGGGTATAGTGGCTATAAAAGATCTTTGTACTTTTGTGTTGGCACTCTCAACGGTTCATTAGAAATAGCAAATCGTTTGAAAGTCAGTGCTATCTTATTATTTTTAAAAATGTAGTTTAAGTATAACTCTGACTGGTGTGTGAAGTTTGTTTCTCCTCATTTGGTAATGCAGAAAATTAGCCACCACAGTAGATAGTGTGGTCTACAGCTTATCATAAGATACTCTACCTCAGGCGAGCTGTTGTTTACATAAATGCATAGGCCCCCGCCCCATGTCTTACCAGAGGCTGCTGTTCTGTCCTGCCGATAGAGTGAATAACCCTCCAGCTGTATGTTCTTAATGTCGGCGTTCAACCATGACTCGGTGAAACATACGATATTACAGGTTTTAATATCCCGTTTTTCAGTTTGTCCCATTTATATTCCAGCAATTGAACGTTAGCTAGCAGGACAGAAGTCATGGGCAGATTAGCCACTCTTCGCCTGATCCTCACAAGGCACCCTGATCTCTTTCCACAAAATCTGCGTCGCCTGTTCCAGCGAATAACGGGGATCTGGGCCTGGGCGGGTGTCTGTATTATATCCCTCCCGTCCGACTCATTGAAGAAAAACTCTTCATCCAGTTTGAGGTGAGCAATCGTAGTTCTAATGTCCAGAAGCTCTTTTCGGTCATAAGAGATGGTAGCAGCAACATTATGTATAAAACAAGTTATGAACAACGTGAAAAAACAATCAAAATAGCATGGTTGGTTAAGAGTAATGGTGTAGTCTACAGCAATTGTTTTAAACGGAACCAGGTAAGTCAATTAAGAACAAATTCTTATTTACAATGACTGTCTACCAGGGAACAGTGGGTTAACTGCCTTGTTCAAGAGTAGAGCGACAGATTTTTACCTTGTTAGTTTTTTAGATTCGATCCAGCAACCTTTCGGTGACTGGCCAAATGCTCTAACCAGTAGGCTACCTGCTGCCCTCGATAGGGATATCACTTATTATTTGTATCTACATAGCGCCTTGATGTGACACTGCTGCTCTCTCATTTAGCTATTTGCGCCTTACTGAATGTGGTTGTTGTGGATGGCTGTATAGAAATCTAAATGTGTATTTGAACCCAATAATGCTTGAATTCAAGAAGTGTAAGCTGCTTATCAATCATTGCTTTTGAAATCAGTGGACAGCCAGTGAAAAATGCGCTCTTGCAATAGCTACATAATGCGGATCCAAGTCTATGGAATAAAAGTGAAGTTTTTATTGCTCAATCTAATTCATGCTGATAAAAAAAAATCGATAGGCCTAATGGACACATGCTCAAACTTGCACACTTTTGATAGACTTAAAGGTGCAATCGGTAGTTGCTACATCCATTTTTTGACTCATAAATGATATATACAGTGCCTTGCGAAAGTATTCGGCCCCCTTGAACTTTGCGACCTTTTGCCACATTTCAGGCTTCAAACATAAAGATATAAAACTGTATTTTTTTGTGAAGAATCAACAACAAGTGGGACACAATCATGAAGTGGAACGACATTTATTGGATATTTCAAACTTTTTTAACAAATCAAAAACTGAAAAATTGTGCGTGCAGAATTATTCAGCCCCCTTAAGTTAATACTTTGTAGCGCCACCTTTTGCTGTGATTACAGCTGTAAGTCGCTTGGGGTATGTCTCTATCAGTTTTGCACATCGAGAAACTGAAATTTTTTCCCATTCCTCCTTGCAAAACAGCTCGAGCTCAGTGAGGTTGGTTGGGGAGCATTTGTGAACAGCAGTTTTCAGTTCTTTCCACAGATTCTCGATTGGATTCAGGTCTGGACTTTGACTTGGCCATTCTAACACATGGATATGTTTATTTTTGAACCATTCCATTGTAGATTTTGCTTTATGTTTTGGATCATTGTCTTGTTGGAAGACAAATCTCCGTCCCAGTCTCAGGTCTTTTGCAGACTCCATCAGGTTTTCTTCCAGAATGGTCCTGTATTTGGCTCCATCCATCTTCCCATCAATTTTAACCATCTTCCCTGTCCCTGCTGAAGAAAAGCAGGCCCAAACCATGATGCTGCCACCACCATGTTTGACAGTGGGGATGGTGTGTTCAGGGTGTTGCTTTTACGCCAAACATAATGTTTTGCATTGTTGCCAAAAAGTTCAATTTTGGTTTCATCTGACCAGAGCACCTTCTTCCACATGTTTGGTGTGTCTCCCAGGTGGCTTGTGGCAAACTTTAAACTACACTTTTTATGGATATCTTTAAGAAATGGCTTTCTTCTTGCCACTCTTCCATAAAGGCCAGATTTGTGCAATATACGACTGATTGTTGTCCTATGGACAGAGTCTCCCACCTCAGCTGTAGATCTCTGCAGTTCATCCAGAGTGATCATGGGCCTCTTGGCTGCATCTCTGATCAGTCTTCTCCTTGTATGAGCTGAAAGTTTAGAGGGACGGCCAGGTCTTGGTAGATTTGCAGTGGTCTGATACTCCTTCCATTTCAATATTATCGCTTGCACAGTGCTCCTTGGGATGTTTAAAGCTTGGGAAATCTTTTTGTATCCAAATCCGGCTTTAAACTTCTTCACAACAGTATCTCGGACCTGCCTGGTGTGTTCCTTGTTCTTCATGATGCTCTCTGCGCTTTTAACGGACCTCTGAGACTATCACAGTGCAGGTGCATTTATACGGAGACTTGATTACACACAGGTGGATTGTATTTATCATCATTAGTCATTTAGGTCAACATTGGATCATTCAGAGCTCCTCACTGAACTTCTGGAGAGAGTTTGCTGCACTGAAAGTAAAGGGGCTGAATAATTTTGCACGCCCAATTTTTCAGTTTTTGATTTGTTAAAAAAGTTTGAAATATCCAATAAATGTCATTCCACTTCATGATTGTGTCCCACTTGTTGTTGATTCTTAACAAAAAATACAGTTTTATATCTTTATGTTTGAAGCCTGAAATGTGGCAAAAGGTCGCAAAGTTCAAGGGGGCCGAATACTTTCGCAAGGCACTGTATATATATATATATATATATATTTTTTTTAATATATATATATATATATATTTTTTTATATATATTTTATATATATATATATATTTTTTTTATATATATATATATATATTATATATATATATATATATATATATATATATATATATATATACATTGATTCTTGAACAATATAACTTATAAATGCCTAACGAGCTTAGTTCAACTGTCACACTCCAGGAGAACCCAAAATATAAGCTTGTTTTTCTCAAATGTTTGTAAACATTGTAAATGTAAACAAACACTGTAAAGCCTTATAACATGGTTAAAACAATGATTTTCATATCATGGATGGTCATTCCTTCCATCCATAGCTCTGTCTATTAGTCTGAGATTGGTTACATTTCTCCAAGCCCATCCCTCAGCTTTTTACCAAAACAGAGTGGCGGTGTTGTTAATGTTCCTTCTGTGGATTTGTGCTTTAAACAGCTGCATATTATCAAGATATCAAAGTGTCACCAACAAAATGGTCAAAAATAGGCCTGTAGTAAATGCAGCATGCAGCATTAATTAACGCTCAGGTAAAACAATTTGGCTAATCTACACTTCCGTATTACCAAGTCCTATTCTTGAAGATCAAGGGGGGAGAGTCTATCAGGAGAACCTTTCTGATAGACTTTGGTTTTAAGTTTTAATGTAAAGATATATTTTAACAGTATTATTATATGTTGTAGCGATGGGTTAGATTAGAAGAAGCCTACATAACCAACCCATTAAGTAAAATTTTACATCCATATGGCCATGTAAACTTTAACATTGATTTATCATGCAATAGATGTTGTTCAATTGGTAACTTACATTTTTGTCTTCTTCTAATGCCTCTTCAAGGGAAAATAATCTAAAAGTAGCGGAATGTAATCAGATTACATTACTGAGTTTGGGTAATCCAAAAATGATGTTGCTGATTACAATTTTTGACAGGTAACTAGTAACTGTACCGGATTACATTTAGAAAGTAACCTACCCAACCCTGTCTGCATTCATAGACACACTTTACTCAAAGCCAGTGGCATGTCGTTATTAAAGATAGAAAACATTAAGGGGCCTACACAGGTACCCTGTGGAATTCCTGATTCTACCTGGATTATGTTTTAGAGGCTTCCATTAAAGAATGGAATGTATTGAACGTTTCTGGAATTTTCCAGCCCTGAATGGGATATCTTATTCATCTAGTGTCAAAACCACATTTTCCTCCTTTAGCTTATTTTCACATGAATCACCCAATACATTCAGTGCAGCTGTGTGACCATATCACTCCCTAACCTAGTGTACTGTACCTTCCACATGGATAACCCCATAGAATTAGAAATATTTTCACAACAACACTTTGGTGTTGCATAACTGTTTCAAAGAGTTGAATGACAAATACTCAAGTCTTGATAGGTCACATACCACTGACATATACACACATTTATCAACAGAAAAACCCCCAGAAAGAAATCAGTGACTTTGTGATTATATTACATTAAATTATTTTTCGTATATGTACTTTACAGCCAAATAAATCATTGAACCTTCTTTGAGTAAATAATGAGTTTTATTTGGTATTTAAAAATGTTAACTATTAAAAATACTTGTTAATAAAATATACATATAAATGTCATTAAGAATCAGTTTGGAAGAGGCATACGTTGAGGAGACCACCGATTCTGTCAGAACCACAGAGCTACAGTATTATCATGGCCTCCATGTTCAACTGATAAAGCGCTAAAGCAAATACTAAACGCTTACTGGGGTCCCGCATTTGTGATGTGCATTCATACTATGTTCAAAGACATTCTAGTATGGAGCCTAAGTAAGTATGCTAGGCCTACATGTTGAAATCTTTCAAATAAGCAGATATGTGTAGATCACCTCATATCTTCCAAAAAATGTCTTTAGGTAAAAATGTTGTTAGGTCATTTTAATCTATTGGGCATTAGTACCGGTAATTCACATTTCCATTTCCCCACAGTACACTTACATTTTCCCGTTATCATAATACAAAGATAAACGTATTTCAAACCCAGCAGTTGTTTATTAAAGACTGCATGGTCTCACTCTCAAGACAAAACGCTCCTGATACCCATCCTCTTCCATCAAACACAGACATTCTCTCGAACAACAACAACAAACACTCAGCCCACAGAACCATCTTGGCATGGCAGCTTTGAGTAGGCCTGAATTCTAGTGAAGGTGCCAAACGCTGCAATGCAAGGTGATGGAGTGCAGCACTGCAGCCTACTCGGATTCTCTTCATCTCACTCCCCCATCTCTCTGGGCCAGTTGAGGGGCCACACAATCCAACTGTTCAGGGAGCATTCTCTTTCAGATGGAACTTCTCCGCCATCCGCCGGGCGCTGTAGAAGGACACACTCATGCCCACCATGGCCATCGTCATGGCGATCTGGTTGATGAATCCTTTCTGCGGCTGTATCTGGACTTCACCTGAGACCTGTCTCTGCCAGGGGGAAGAAACGAGCACGCACACATACACACACACAAACACACAAACATACACACACACACCCCGACAGACACAAGGTTTGGTCAATTTATATTGGCATCAGATCACACAGCCCCTACTGTTTTTGAACTGTGAAACAATCCTGTTCTATTGTTGCCTACTGTCCAAGTTTCCTTTACACAGGCACTCACTATGAATATTTGAACAAGGAAATTAAGGATTTGAGTTAAGGGCACACAGTGCTCTTTCCACACACATTAGCAAAGGCACTGATAATAAAGCCAGTAGGCAGGAAACAGTGTCACATAGGATGCATGTCTCTCATATTTACAGCTCTCATAGGACAGATCCACACCACGGTAACAGAATTCTGTTTCCTGATAGGAATAAGTCTTTGGTATTGTTTTATTCACATCTGTGAGGCAGGCATGCAAGATAATACGCTAACGTCAAAATGATCCTTTATTTAAGAAAGTACAATTCAGCAAAAGCTTCAAACGATATGAGCTGGTTCTTTCAGTGAGAAAAGCAGTCATAAGTGTTGTATTATATAATCACTTAAGGTCTGCATCTGTAGTTCACTATGAAATGTTGATGTCCACTTTTCACTGTGTTGTTATCCATCACAACTAGCCGACAGTACAATGGATCCCTGTGCTAATATATCAACTTTCCAAATAAACTCTAAAAACAAACAGTGTCTGCAGGAAATAAACTACAAACCAAGGTTTAAAATCATCCCTAGATAGACAAGGACACACACCTGGAGGAGACGGAAGTATCCAGGGGTCAGGCGTCCCAGTCTAATGAACATGTCTTCAACTGTGAGTTCTCAGATTAGTCCAGCATCTGCCAGCAGAGAAAACATAAAATATAAATATAATCACCAGAGTCCTCAATAGACACTGAGGGAAAAACATCGACAACACAATGAAAAATGTAGTTTTAAATACAAGACTCAATAAGCAAGCCCTCTTCCCATATCAAGCCAAAAGCACAAACTCAGACTTGGAGGTAAACAAGCTAATCAAAAATATGTTCCACTGTTAACATAGACGAATAAGGACGAGAATGATATTCTGAGACATTTATCAAAGGACAGTACTACATGAACAAAAATATAAATGGATTTCACATCACTGGGCAGCAGCGAACCAGCCAGTCAGACTGAGTTTTTCCCCAGACAGAAATATTCCTCAGCTTCAGCCGTTCGGGTGGCTGGTATCAGACTATCTTGCAGGTGAAGAAGCCAGATGTGGAGGTCCTGGGCTGGCGTGGTTACACGTAGTCTGATGTGAGGCCAGTTGGACGTACCAGCAAATTCTCTAAAGCGACTTGAGGCGGCTTATGGTAGAGAAATGAACATTAAATTCTCTGGCAACAGCTCTGGTGGACATTCCTGCAGTCAGCATGCCAATTGCACGCTCCTTCAAAACTTGAGACATCTGTGACATTGGGTTGTGTGACAAAATAGCATATTTTAGAGTGACCTTTTATTGTCCCCAGCACAAGGTGCACCTGTGTAATGATCATGCTGTTTAATCCGCTTTTTGATATGCCTGTCAGATGGATGGACCCCTCAACAATGTCATTGGTTGCACTAATTACACTGTTTGTCAACAACCTGGTTCAAGTGTTCATGACATTACACTGAATAAGACAGGCACAGTGTTACCGAAGATTTGGTGTTTTACCCAATAAATTACAGGGAGTTTATGTATATACAGTACAACTGAAGTCGGAAGTTTACATACACTTTGGAGTCATTAAAACGAGTTTTTCAACCACTCCACAAATTTCTTGTTAACAAACTATAGTTTTGGTAAGTCGTTAAGACATCTACTTTGTGCATGACACAAGTAATTTTCCCAACAATTTTTTACAGACAGATTATTTCACGTATAATTCACTGTATCACAATTCCGGTGGGTCAGAAGTTTACATACACTAAGTTGACTGTGCCTTTAAACAGCTTGGAAAATTCCATGATGTCATGGCTTTAGAAGCTTCTGATAGTCTAATTGACATCATTTTTTGAGTCAATTGTTGGTGTACCCATGGATGTATTTCAAAGCCTATCTTCAAACTCATTGCCTCTTCGCTTGACATTATGGGAAAATCAAAAGAAATCAGCCAAGACCTCAGAAAAACAATTGTAGACCTCCACACGTCTGGTTCATCCCTGGGAGCAATTTCCAAATGCCTGAAGGTACCACGTTCAACTGTACAAACAATAGTACACAAGTTTAAACACCATGGGACCACGCAGCCATCATACCGCTCAGAAAGAAGATGCGTTCTGTCTCCAGAGATGAACGTACCTTGGTGCGAAAAGTGCAAATCAAACCCAGAACAACAGCAAAGGACCTTGTGAAGATGCTGGAGGAAACAGCTACAAAAGTATCTATATCCACAGTAAAAAGTGTCCTATATCGACATAACCTGAAGGCCGCTCAGCAAGGAAGAAGCCACTGCTCCAAAACCACTATAAAAAAGCCAGACTATGGTTTACAACTGCACATGGGGACAAAGAACGTATATTTGTAGAAATGTCCTCTGGTCTGATGAAACAAAAATAGTACTGTTTGGCCAAAATTAACATCGTTATGTTTGGAGGAAAAAGGGGGAGGCTTGCAAGCCGAAGAACACCATCCCAACCATGAAGCATGGGGGTGGCAGCATCATGTTGTGGGGGTGCTTTGCTGCAGGAGGGATTGGTGCACTTCACAAAATAGATGGCATCATGAGGGAGGGAAATTTTGTGGATATATTGAAGTAACATCTCAAGACATCGGTCAGGAAGTTAAAGCTTGGTTGCAAATGGGTCTTCCAAATGGACAATGACCCCAAGCATACTTCCAAAGTTGTGGCAAAATGGCTTAAGGACAACAAAGTCAAGGTATTGGAGTGGCCATCACAAAGCCCTGACCTCAATCCTGTTGAAAATTTGTGGGCAGAACTGAAAAAGCGTGTGCGAGCATGGAGGCCTACAAACCTGACTCAGTTACACCAGCTCTGTCAGAAGGAATGGTCCAAAATTCCCCCACCTTATTGTGGGAAGCTTGTTGGAAGGCTACCCGAAACGTTTGACCCAAGTTAAACAATTAAAAGGCAATGCTATCAAAAACTAATTGAGTGTATGTAAACTTCTGACTCACTGGGAATGTGATGAAAGAAATAAAAGCTGAAACAAATCATTCTCTACTATTATTCTGACATTTCACATTCTTAAATTAAAGTGGTGAGCCTAACTGACCTAAAACAGGGAGTTTTTACTCAGATTAAATGTCAGGAACTGTGAATAACTGAGTTTAAACGTATTTGGCTAAGGTGCATGTAAACTTCTGACTTCAACTGTAGAGTGTGCGACTCTCTTTATTTATTTCTATAGACATGGGATCCTACCACCACATTTTGCTAAAAGGGAACTAAACTCCTTGGCAACAATACCCAGCATAAACTTCTGTAGAATGCACTTTTAGAATCTCATGTCCATGCAATTTGTTCTGCAACAAGGACTGCATTCATGTTGCAAATTAATACAGGAGTTAACCAGCAAATCACAAAAAAATGCAGCCCAAAAGTACACAATAGCTGCCAACATAGCCTCTTTTATCTAATTTTCCACTGAATGGTGCCCTCATTCTTACATCACAGAGAAACCAATGAGTCCTACATTTCAAACTCAAATTCAACATTTGAGAAAGACATGATCCATTGGAGCTTTTATAGGCCCAGAGTCAAGCAAACTTCAAGTCATGATGACAGCAAAATAACAAAACCAGTGATAACCATGATATGAAACCAATACCACAATTGAGAAATAACTTCCGAAATACCCTGAATTTTAGGAGAAGTGTAGAATATAATCTCACGGAGAGAGGAGAGAGAGAGAGAGAGAGAGAGAGAGAGAGAGAGAGAGAGAGAGAGAGAGAGAGAGAGAGAGAGAGAGAGAGAAATTATCCAGGACAGGATCCAAAGGAATCCCGGTGAATCCTCACCTTCACCAAGCCCTGCAGCAGCATCAGCCCAGACACCATCCGAAACACTAGAAGAAAGTGAAAGCCTGTGATACTGAGGAAGCTCCTATGTGCCCCTGGTCTTTGTAAACCCCAGTCCCATCCAATTGGCTCAATAGACTCAAGCTGAACACACAGACACAGTCTCGCACAGACAGACACACACACACACGCATAGACACACTCTCTCGCATAAAAGCCTCAGCCTGTCAGATATGGTTTTGTCATCCAGTCCAAAAATGGGAGGATGAGGAGAGGGGAGTGTGCTTCTGTGCAGCATGGTCCACGCTTGAAGAAACATGTGTGTTAACACGCTGCAGGGGTGTTATGTAACACTTCGGACTCACCAAAACAGGACCCTTTCCAATAGCATCCACTACAAGAAGCAGTCAATGATCCCAGCAGGAAGTCTTATAATGAGTTCTAATTATGAGAACATATCTGACATTTCTGGAAGACTTCTTGCATTGTATATGTTCAAATTATTGTCTGAAGGCTTGGTTCTAAAGTTACATACTGACCACACCACTCGGTCGTGTGTGAGAGCGTTGCAAAATAAATGTACACATACATGTTTATTCAATCATTGCACCCACACTGCCTGCGAGCATCAACAAGCATGCATAGCCATGCGCTAAAATAGAACTTTGTCATTTTTGTGATGCTCGAAGCACTGTAAGTCCTGCCTCTCCCATCTCCTCATTGCTTTTTAGGAGTATATACCCATGTGGCATCTTATCATTGGTTTTTAGGAGCATATGCCCATGTGAGTGATTGAAAGATGAACTGAGGTCCACACTCCAGTCCAGGTGGTTGTGGGAATGCACCTTAAAGTTGGTTGCCAACCGCCATATAAAGTCCAAAGAAGAAGAAGCTTGAAGGAGGAGAGATTAGAAACAAACTTGGTTTACTGTTTTATCTGTGGATTAATTGTCGGAGTAGAGGACCTTGTGCATTTCAGGCAAAATAACAACCCAATGTTTATATCCCAGGACAAATTAGCTAGCAACAGCAAGCTAGCTAGCTAAATGACCGTAAATGTTTAATGTTTTTTGACCTGTCCCCAAATTAATATAATTGGTTCAGAGTTTGTTTTGATATTTAAACCTGTGTGTCCTGATCGTGTCTGGTGTGGTTGGACACTACTTGCTCGATGATGTATATAAACCCTGGATTGCTGATGCTATTTAATTGCCATTGAGAGGCTTTGAAGTCACCGACATATTGGTACTCCCCAGTTGGAGCAGTCCTCCATAGGAATGAATGGAATTCGGCAGTATTTAAATTAAATGTTTCAAGGATAAAATTACATTTATTAGTAAATGCATTTATATAGCTTCCAAAATATTTTTTTACAACGGTGGGAGAGTGCGATGGCTTCATCACAGAGCCCCGCCAAGTTAGACCTCTTTCTGTTTGCAAACATTGCTGCAAATGGTGATGCGTGCAAGTTGGTGGCAGGACAAGGGGGAGTTCTTATACAACTCTAGCAAAAAAAGGCTCTATTTACATGTTGCTTGTGGGTGCATTTCACACTACTTTTGAATTATAATTTGATTTTAAGGCTTGTATAAATGTCATGCTTAATAATGTTTATGTCATCATCGCAAATCAACTGCATTATATATATATAAAAAAAACACTTCAACCAGTAAAATTTCTCTTTGGCTTTTGCTACAGCCTATATCAATGAGCATTAGCATTATAGCTAACAACTGTTGCATCCAAAATAGTTATTTTGCAAAGATCACAACCAAATATAATCTTTGCGACTGTTCAAGCAAGAATCAAAACATTATTGTAAGCGTATGACAACCCCAAAAAAGTGATTTTGCTCAGAAGTACTAAAAACATAAATCTAGGCTTTGTTGAATGGGAGTATGATGGCAAAGGCCTTCTCACTGCCGCCAAAAGTCACACGCATCTGTGCATGACGTCAGTGTGTTGTGTACTGGAAAGTGGTATATAACCTTTCATTATGTGGGGAAAAAAATGTATCTTCATCCAACACATCCAGAACTAGTGGCCTGACCACAGCACAACCAAAGACATTTCCTTTATGGAAACAATATTTTCAAACCAAAGGAAAGCAGGAAAGCGCCATCTTCCCCATCTTGACACACTAGTTGCCTTGTTTAGTATGGGTCTTTGTCTATAGTCTGCAGAATACAAACATGTGTAGTCATGTTCAGTTTGGCCACAAAAGGCAGTCAATTGGGAGGGGGAGGTAGACTACAGGATGCTGATTGTGGCCTCCTAAATGACTTCATCCGTCAGCCTGCACACTCAGTAAATTGAAACATTATTGCCAAAAGCAGATGCTGGTAACATACTGGTCTTGATGTAAACTGCTAATCACATCACAAAATAGTTTATACCATCACGAAGCATGTGAGCACCAAGTAGAATATTCATCATAAAATGTATCTCTGACATCACAAATGAAACACCTTGTGCACTGAAGGTCAAAATGAGGCGAGTCCTCACAAATGATTGTGAATTCTGTCAATTGCTACATCAATATTTAAATATTGATAAATTCCACACACAAAAAAAATCAGTCCTAGGCACAATGACAAAATTCAGTTGCAGCACAATTTTAATAATTTCAAATCTGTTTAATCCATCCATTAATATCTGTTCCTAGTAGATACTAGTAGTCTAATTTTGGTTGTTTATGCTGGATTGATGAATTCCTGTCTGTGTTCACTCTGAAGCTAACACACCAAATTGTACATGGAGACCTGTAGTAAATAGTGAACAAACACTGAGCAAAGCTATAAGAGGAGGTGGGGTATTTATTTGACTGAAACTGTGTTGAAATACTCTGGGTCCTCAGTGGCAGTGGGGAGTTTCCTAAGGGCTCCACCCTGGATGGGCACCCTCTCCAGTGCCAGCTCTGTATTGGCCAGGGGCCCTCCTGTCAGGTGGGCTGGAGTGCTCTCTACAGTCATCAACCGCCCACAGAAATTCTGAAACACACACACACAATTGTTTTAAGGCGGTGGGGAAATCAGAGCAACAGATCAAGCATGGAAACAGGGGATCATGGTATATGGCCAATATAGCACGGCTAAGGGCTGTTCTTAAGACAAGATGCAATGCGGAGTGTCGTAGGTCGTGGTATATTGGCAATATACCACAAACCCCCGAGGTGCCTTATTGCTATTATAAACGGGTTACCAATGTAATTAGAGCAGTAAATATAAACGTTTTGTCATACCAGTGGTCTACCTTTGATATACCACGGCTTTTAGCCAATCAGCATTCAGGGCTTGAAGCACCCAGTTTATAATTATCAATATAGTACAGTACAATATCTGCATCACAATGACTTACTGTAATTTGTAAGCCATGAATCTGTGTAGGATGGAATATAGTTTCCTTATGCTTTGATTTAGGTCTGGATGAGTCAATAGATCTCTCCTGATGCTCTTTTGTCTCCTGAAATAGAAATTGATAAAGTAATCAATCACAAAGTCTTCCCTACAAATAGCACTTTCAAAGGAAGATTCATTGCTTGAGGCGGACATAGGACAACCTTTAAAATCTTGTAGTTTGATGTCTTTGCCACAAAATGCTCCCAAGACTGGGCTGTAAGCTCCTGCTGTTTCCAGTTGGAACTTATCTGTGAAATTAAGAAATAAACAGAATAACTTAGTCTGACCTTAATTATTTTAGAGCCCTTACACACATTGGGGCCATTTGACCCCAGCTGTTATAATGTCACTGGCACGGGCACGCACACACACCTCTGTATACATGCGTTTCTCCTCACTGACGTCCTCCTTGTCCCGTTGCTCCAGCATGCTGCTCTGCTGTGTGATGACTCTCCTGGCTGTGTCCTCTGTCATCTTAGCAATGGTATCCAGGGCCTCTTCGTCAGGGGTGACTGGTCTCACTCCCTCCAGGCTCAACTCTTTGGAGATCTCATCCCACACCTCGCCAACCTATTGAGATAGTTTACCGTTCAAAATAAAACGGTTTTTCTTCATGATTTGACATGTTTTTTTTTCTTCTTCTTGTCTTTGTCAGTTTGACACTGTTCTGACTGATACAGATATCATATCAAGCTTATTTGTGTGTGACTGACCTGTTATAAATGTACATTCTAGGATAGGCTAAGAGAGGACACAAATGTTCACCTTAAAGTCCAGATATCTGGTGACAATGCTTAGGGTGATATAATCTTCCGTTGACAATCCAGGCAGGGCTTCAAAACCTGGAATCAGAAGCATTATTTTACCCAAGGAAACAACTCACAAACACACATTACTGTAAAGCATACATTTGTGTTAATTTCGACATTTCAGGGTGTTGGTATGGCAACTGCTCGGCATCGGACTGTAAGGTGCTACAGAGGGTACTGCGTACAGCCCAGTACATCACTGGTGCCAAGTTTCCTGCCATCCAGGACCTGTATACTAGGCGGTGTCAGAGGAAAGCCCAAAAAATTGTCAGTGACTCCAGTCACCCAAGTCATAGACTGTTTATTCTGCTACCGCACGGTAAGTGGTACCGGAGTGCCAAGTCTAAGACCAAAAGGCTCCTTAACAGCTTCTACCCCAAGCCATAAGACTGCTGAACAATTAATCAAATGGCCACCGGACTATTTACATTGACACCCCCTTCTCTCCATTTGTTTTGTACACTGCTGCTACTCACTATCTATTATCTATGCACATCCCTCACCCCTACCTACATGTACAAATTACCCCGACTAACCTGTACCCCCGCATACTGACTCAGTACCCCCTGTATATAGCCTCATTATTGTTATTTTATTGTGTTACTTTTTACTTTATTTGGTAAATATTTTCTTAATGAACTCTTCTTGAACTGCACTGTTGGTTAAGGGCTTTTAAGTAAGCATTTCACGGTAAGGTCTACACATGTTGTATTCGGCAACATGTGACAAATAAAGTTTGATTTGATTTAATCTGTCCCTTGAAAATAGTAGTCAATTGTCCTTTACCAAGTTTACAGAAGACAGAGTAGATCTTGGAGCGAAGGTTCTCAGACACATCCATCACTGCAGCACTAGGCCTGTTAGCAGGCAGTGATACCTGGGAATCATCCTCCTCTTGGTAATAACACAGAATAGGCTTCTTGGGATCTAGCCATAAAACAGAAGAAAAAGAAGAAGAAGAAAAAGTTTGAGCTTTAGTAGTTTTAGTAGTAGGATGTTACTGTAGCTCCATTATGAAACAGATGCAACATTTACTGTATTATTCAAAGAGTATTGACCTCACTGCATAGCATTTCACTGTCCTTGTGTGATTGTTAACAGCAGTAATCCCACTTAATTTGAATGATACCATGGACCCACCTGAGATCCTTCCATAGAGGTCTCTGCTCACCCCCAGCTCTGCCTCTTCCTGCCTCCAGAGCTGTAAGAGTAGCCCCGGGGTGGTCAGGCTCTTCTGCCCTCGCCAGGCCAGGATGTGAGACATCGTCTTGGGGTTGTCACACAGCTCCAGCAGGGTTCCAAGGACCACGTTCTGCATGTTCCTAGGGCTCGACTGCAGGTAAGATGGGTTCAGAAATTCAACATGGTGCAGAAGAAAAAGTACTGCTTGAGCTACACCTAAGGATGCCACACCAGATAGTGTACTTACATGAAGCAAGTCAAGCAGAAGGAAAATGCCTTCTTTTTCCAAAAACACATCTTCTGTGGTGTAGCATCCAACGATACAGGACCTACAGTAAAACAACAGCCCACAAATGAGAACATACTGTACAAGAGTCACAGATGGAAGAAGTAAACTGATATATTGGTAACTGAACTGACCAGACACAATCCACAGTGGAGAGGATGAGTTTATTGTGTCCCAGGCCACTGTAGAACTTCTCAGTGCTCATCTTGAGGAAATGCACCGTCATCTCAACTCCCTCCGATCCAAACAATTCCTGAGGCATATAATAGTATGGAGTTAAACCCATTTTAGTCTCCATTTAAATTCAATGAAAGCGAAGACATCATAGTGCATTGAGGCTTTTTAACTGCTGTTACGAGGGTGAGTAACACATTCTCCAATATCCTCGTTGAAGATGCTGTATTTGTATATATTAGGGATCCCCATTACCTGCTGCCAAGGCAGCAGCTATTCTTCCTGGGGTCCAAACACACTAAGGCACTTACATTACGTATAAAACAAAAGATAAAACAATATAACATAATTACACCACTACATATCTATAATACAAAATGTATAATACCCCCATACAACAATATTACAATGTATGTGTGTGTAGAGTGCGTGTGCTAGCGCTTGTGCACATATGCGTGTGTCTGTACCTTTCTGTGTGTCTCTTCACAGTCCCCGCTGTAATCAAGGTTCTTGACCTTAGTTTTACCTTTCTGTGTGGATTGTTCTCGCAGAGTGCTGACAGGATCAGCTGAATGTCAGCCTTGATCTCCAAGGTAATAATGTCCTCCTCCTCAGGACTCCCCTCCATCTGCATAATGATCACTGGGAAAGTTGTGCTCAATATTATGGAAAAACACAGATACTTTGTGAAGCTTGCATTTGGAATCAAAATATAAATATCCATAATAGCTGTAATATTCCAAAAGGGGAGGTGCCGCCTGTCATTACCAAGCAGCTGGCTGATGGCTCCTTGATCAAAGAGGTCCTGGTTGATTGCTTCGTTGCCTAGAGACGCCATGGATCTCAGCAGCCTCACACAGTAACGCATCTGAGCCTTCTTACTGCCCCTCCCTCCAGTGCCATGGAAACTATGGCCCTGTCCAAAGTAGGCATCTGTTGGGCATAAACAATGATGTGATACAAACAATAGTTGCAGATCAAACTAAGTGACCAATTTCAAGTTCCATTAAATTCATAGCTAAGTCATCATAAGTGGCCAAACAAATGTGAGGTACCAGTCTCTATTACTCCCACCATACAAGCCAATATATGAAATTAAGAACATTGCTTTGGAGAAGTCCATCTGCAACTAACGTTGTCTACACACCACTACATCTGTTCAACTCCTGTCCAAGTTCGTGGTAAGTTCCCAGGGTGCCCCCTGTCCTCACCTCGCTCAGTGCACCACTCCAGCAGCAGCAGAAGGCAGGTGTTTCCCTGGCAGATCATATAGTCATCCAGCATCAGTGGAGCTACAGTGGCCAGAGTGGCCAGAGCCTGCAGTTGCAGCTCCTCCTGCTGGACAGGGGTCCAGTTGCGTGGCCCTGACTGGCCTTCAGGAGGAGCAGCAGTGGGCTTCACTAGGTGGAGCAGGGCCAGGACAACATGGCCCTCTTTGAACAGCTGGTAGACACAAACATCATGTATGAAGTTACAGTTTATAACACATCAGAAAGTATGAATAATTTGTATGTACTCTGGAATGTTTTTCAGACTATCAATGGCACACTAACATTAAATAATGCAGCTAATCGATCGTTCACATTACGGAAGTAAAATACTCATTCACCTGCAGAGCAGATAAGTCTTTTGACATGACAACAACCAGATTTAGTAGCAACCTTTTCATCTCAAAATCTTCATTGTTATAGGATAGCTTGAGGTTGCGGACCAACGGGTTGTGACTCTTGACTTGGATACAAAGAAAAATAATATCAAAATAGTTCATGACCATTCAACTTCATTTGGAAGATAATATGTAACAGATTTACTTTATAATGCATCAAACATTATCACTACTTACAAACACATCATTTATATATATATATGAGGCAAAAAAAGAGGCTTACGTTCTGGAAATGTAACAAAAAGAATGAGCTGCTTGGCAAATAAACTCTCCTGTAAATGAGGACAACCACTGATGAGGAGACAAACAAATATCAATAACATGTGATGCTTGAAGTGTGGTATGATTATTGACAATTGATGACAAATAGAATTTGCTTACAATGAGTGGAGATTTGGGATTTTCAGCTATGAGAGTTGTGATCACCAGTAGATCATTCCTGAGTTGGAAGTCGTAATGTCGAAAGCCATTCAGCAGCTGGTGCAAAAATGCCTCTTTCAGAGCCCTATGTTTGAGACGATAATAATCATTAGTACTTCATTTCCATTCACATATTACACAGTTAATGTGTAATGGTTGTATACACTTTTTCAATGTGAGTACTGTTTATTGCACTCACTCATGCAGAATGTGAATGAGCTCTTAAAAAATGTAAGTAAAAGTCACATACATAATACAGTCCATGTTGCTCAATTGAGCTGTAACCTCCTCTTTGCAACCTCTCTCCAGCAAGTTCCATAGGATCTCCGAGGAGCGGAACAGGACTTGCCCTGAAGGGTCTGGCTCATTCATATGGAAACAGATCTGCTGTGCCCCCTGTGCCTTCAATATTAGGCTACAGTTCACATCTGTGTACAAAACATACATGTGACTGTATGAGGTGGATTAAATAGAGAATGACTCCTTGACATTGACAGAGGTAAACTGTAAGTTACTGCTATGATTGGTCCTTCTTTAAAGAGCTACATTATCTCAAGAGCTACTTTCTCTGATGAAGGATGAAGGGCTCCAATCCAAAGTAGTGCACTATAAAGGGAAATAGGGTCCCACACAACCAATGTTCTGACTTTCTCTAGGTCTGGGATTTCTGAGACTATGCCAGTTGGGAAACATACAGAAACTAATTCATACAGAAACTAATTCACCAGTCCTTTATAGCAATTCATGTTTGAATTGTTATTTACCAGATGAGCTGGAGAGCATCTGAAGAGTCTGTAGGACCTGGAGCTTGACTGCAGGCTGGTTCTCCAGGAGGGCCATGGACAGGACCAGAGTCTCAGCCAGCCCACTCTGCTCCAACAGCTGCACCCTGTAGCCTAGGCTGGTAGGGTGGAGTCCTACAGAAAATAGGATATTACAACAGAAGATAATAAGCATATTTCTGTGAAGTGGTACACCATTTCAGACAGGTGAATGTCTTACAACGAACACAACCTCAATATCATTTAAAATGGCTCACTCATTGACTGTTTAGAGAATCTGTGAGAGGCAACAGCTGGCTTTAAGGCAGCTGCAGGCTTTGAAAGACTGTCCATACCATCCACACTGTGTTTTGATGTCACAGAGCTGTACACAGATATAATAGAGTGACAGATTTGGTTCCTCACTTCAGCGTTTGGCACCCTCATCAGGAACCCTGCAAACATAAAATAAATTGGTATCACTTTTGGATGACCATAGATGCTTGTATGACCACAGCAGTACTGCATGCGTTACGTACCCATCTGAGAGAATGATTCTTTGACAGTCTGTGCGTAGGTCACTTCATCAGAGGTCTTTTCCTTTAGAAAAGGAAGCCTAAGTAATACAAGTTATAGTCTGTAAGCTTGTATTTGGTTTGAATAAGCAAGAACAACCGATTAAACAAGCAACAACAACTTACCGACAAATCTTCAGTAAGTCACATAGCACTGAAGTATATTCAGGATGATCTTTGGACTTCTCAGCACAGATATATAAAATCTTAAAAACATCTGCCAGCTCTTTCAAAAGCTTGAAAATGTAATTTTAAGGACACATAAGCATGTGAAGAAGTAGCCTAACTATGGAAATAATGGTGTCTAAAAATACCCCATGGAGACATACAATATCTCATAAGTATAATTATTTCTGGGCAATAAAAATGGTGAACCCAAAAATAATTAGCTGGTAATTGGGATCTAGGGAATTCAATGTGTCTACATTTGGTACTCGGAGGACATGACACTGCCTAACAACATAGGCTTATCTATTTCCAAAACATCATTAGGGGATATGAGTCAGAAGAGTTTACACCCTGGCACAATTAGTTCTGAACAAGAAAATAATCAATCAGCCCAATGAAATCAAGAAAAAGTCAGGTAAGAAGGATACAAAGCCTTTTTGACATCTCTTCACTACTTTCTTCAAAGCAAAAATCTGTCTCTCTTTCAAAGTAGCCTGAAGCAGAGATAGAAATGTTTGATTAACAGTTGGCATTTCTATTGAATTAATAGCTTAGTTTATGATTTTGTTACTAACCTAGTAATAGTTTAATGATTATGTTGACAAATATTTTCCACTTACTGCTAAAGGATCCTCAAGAAAATGTATCACACGACTGAGTTCAATAGGTTTAGTGAGAACCTGGAAAAACACATGAATGCATTTGATAAATTCACATGAATCCAGATTCCTAAAACAAAGTGAACCTTTATTTGAAATGCATGACAAAGTAGTTTAAAACATGTCAAAGTAGAAAAATATAAACAACTTACCTCCTGTTTCTCTTGATCATTGTCTTTTGCTATATGTTTGATAACTGGGATCGCATGTTTTCTTCGATGCACTTTGGCTTTCGATCCAGTTGAAGTTGTCAAATAACTTTTAGTCATTGCAGCCTCCGATGCAAGCATTGCAAACGCGTTTGTGCAAAAAAATACCTGCTTTACAGAGTTCCGCGTGTACAACTGAAATGTTTCAGTTAGTTGACATAACAAATATTACAAATACATGGAAGAAAATAACTATAGTCGATGCCTCACAAAAACACCGACTTCTGTGTTGGCCTCAGACCTACCTATGTGAGCTTGTATCCGTTACTATGGTTATCTCCCTACTACCACAAACAGAAAATAGCACATCTCGAAACGCCTACTTTTCCCGTTCTGACACACCGGAAGTGGGGTTTTGGTGACAGCATTCGCTATTATTTCATTGGCAGAATAACGACAACAAAGGCAGATTGAGACAATTGTAAGAATGAAGTGTTATCAAACAAATTAATACACTCTGAATCGGAAAAAGAGCACAGTCTGCCATGCTGACAGATGCAGGTTAGTGCGTATATATCCAAATTGCACGCATCTGTTAGTTGTGGACAGCTGATTAATGATCAATTGGGCAGCAGGTTAGCTTCATGTTGGCAATCTCTATTACAATCATTAAATATGTTTTATAACTAAACCTCATTGTTCAGTGCTATAATGTCCCTGTGTTTTCATATTAAAGACGATAGTAGCCGCTAGATCTGCACTATCATCTAGGATTGATGTGCCCAGCCTGTAATACCAAAGATTTGTATAACTAAACCAATATTGACCATAGCCTGTCGTTTCCAATGGGAACAAATTAGTCATAATGGGCAGAGCCAAGCACGAGCTAGCGGAGATCCTATTGGCATATTGCCATTGGGGAACGCCTCCTTTGTGAAGTGCTCTTGTGCAATAACTCAATTCGCCTTTGCACTCGTTCTAAACAACGCGTTTTTTATTTTATTTTGCAAAGGGTAAAGTCGACAAAACTTAGTCCACTCTGTTCATAACAGATTATATTGAGAACAAATGTTTAATCGATGAGAAAATGTGCAGAATCTCGGCCAAAATCCATCTCGTTCCATCTTCTTCCACTGCAAGCCAGTGAGCAGCTTCTTCTTCTACTTCGATGGTATAATGGCGTAACAATCAAATGTACAGTCGGCCACCAACTGTGCGGGTGGGTAATAAGGATCCGTCCGCAAAAATAAAACATTTGGGTAAAAATAAAAGATCAAACTAACTACCAAAAAAAAGAAAGAAAAAAACAACAAAATGAACCTGCTTTTCTGTAAAAAAAAAAAGTGACATTTCCTAGCAACAAAAGTCCTTGTAGTGTTTCTGCAGTGAAGTCCTGGAGCCCCAAAAACGTCTCAGTTGCAGATATAATGATATCCAGGTTTTGACTTCTTAGACAATTGTGCTGTACAATTAATCACTGTGGCTATAAATGCCACAAAAATCCACCTTCTTCACAATGAGTGTATCCAGATCACCCGATTGATTTAAAACACTAGCAACTGATTGCCAGGACTACCTGGCATGATGACGCCTTGCTGTCCCCAGTCTACCTGGCCGTGCTGCTGCTCCAGTGTCAACTGTTCTTCCTGCGGCTATGGAACCCTGACCTGTTCACCGGACGTGCTACCTGTCCCAGACCTGCTGTTTTCAACTCTCTAGAGACAGCAGGAGCGGTAGAGATACTCTTATTGATCGGCTATGAAAAGGCAACTGACATTTACTCCTGAGGTGCTGACTTGCTGCACCCTCGACAACTAATGTGATTATTATTATTTGACCATGCTGGTCATTTATGAACATTTGAACATCTTGGCCATGTTCTGTTATAATCTCCACCCCACATAACCAGGCTTCGGGAGTTTTTCCTAGCCACCGTGCTTCTACACCTGCATTGCTTGCCGTTTGGGGTTTTAGGCTGGGTTTCTGTACAGCACTTTGAGATATCAGCTGATGTAAGAAGGGCTATATAAATACATTTGATTTGATTTAAAAGAAACTGGTTTATCCTGTCACCAAAAACGGTGTCTTGACACACGTAATCCGCAAATTGCCATTCCCATACCGCTTTTAGGACGAGAAGATCCAAGGTGCAGACTACTTTGGCCACAAATATGTTGCTGGTCAGTGCATGAAGGTCCTGCGTGAAGTCTTCAAGGAGCAGGTAATGGAATAACCCTCTACTAGGAAGAGAATATTGCGCAGGTGACATTAATACACAGTTTACATTACTACACAGATTATATTACTACACAGATTACGTTAGGTACTAGGTACTACACAGATTAAATTAGTACACAGATTACATAACATTACTATACAGAGGGCATTACTACACAGATGACATTACTACACACATTAAATTAGTTACTACACAGAGGACATTACTACTACATTACATTGCTCCACATATTACATTACTACACATTAGATTTTCAAGATATTCAAGGTCTCCCTTGTAAAAGGGGTCTCCTATCCTCAATGGGACTTCCTGGATAAATAAAGGTTAAAGCTGCAATATGTAACTTTTTTTTGTATTATCTTGTACCTTATCCTCATTACTTTTCCATTGTCTTGGCCAGGAGTTCCTAGAGAAAGTGAAGTACTTTGTGATGTGGTAGAGCAGACATGTGGTCTCAGATGTCATAAGTCTTTGTGAAGACTAGAGGCAATGGGAGGCCTATGACATCATCGCTGAAGATGTCCAAGGAAAAGTGTTCTTTGCTGGGGAGGTAAGATCCATTTTATCATTCTACCCCAATGTATCACACACAGGGCTCATATTCATGACTTGTCAGAGTAGAATTGATAATCTAGGATCAGGTTCCACCAGTCCATGTAATCTTATTCTAAAAGGCACAACCTATCCTGGATCAGTACTCCTACTCTTGAGACACTTCATGGATATAGGCCCAGGTCTTCACAGCAAAGATAATATCCATGAGTAGATTTTCAATGCATTTCATTCTTTGTGTCTTTCTCTCTCCAGGAAACCAACAGAAACATTCCTATTTGAGTGGTGTCCGCGAGGCAAGTAAAATCGCCTTACCTGTGAGCAATCAGTCACACAATACCAGCATGACTACATCTCAGTCGTACAGAGCAACGCTTCAGTTCCTTACTCAACTGAGTCACTACGCTTTTAAGTGGTGTTTACAACCAGTGTGTACTGTACCTCATGTGTGAGCAGAGATGACCAATGCTGTTTGTAATGCGGCAATGTTATGGACATTGAATCAATGTGGAAAACTGATTGGATTTGCACAAATTAACACAAGGGAATTTCATAATTTTCTTACCCAGCTTTTAACCTAAATGTAATGACATTACGAAATGTTTTGTTGATTTCACGTTAGTTGACAACTAGACATGGAACTGACGTCTGTGCCCAGTGGGACACCTCGTGTTGGTTTAGTTGGAGATCACTGTAATAAGAAATTAAGATTAGAAGCATACTTGCGCTGCCAAACAATTAATTTTGATGTACAAATGGACATACAGTATTTCTGTTATATGTGGATTGTTTGTCAATAACTATTTAGTGAGGTGCATGCCAATGTCGTGCACACATCATCAATAGCTTTCAAAGTTCCAATGTGTTGGTACAATGAGCGCTTAACTGTTAAGTAATAAAAGTTGACAACTTAAATGGATAAATAAGTACTTTTGCAGTAGCACTTGTGTTTTATAATGATGAATTAATGAATTATAATTTCTGTTTTCAGAACAAAACTGGGCCTGAATATACTTTAAATGACCAAGATAGAACTGCCAAAGGGGAATGCGTTGCAATCTACTGCAGAGATAGCCTGCAAAGTTCTGTCATACTTTCCAGGTCGATGCCCAAACAGTTAGAGCTTCTAATTTTAAAAATGAATCTCTCCAGAAATAAGTCTCTCCCTGTTGCTGCCTTTTATAGACCCCCCTCAGCTCCCAGCTGTGCCCTGGACACCATATGTGAATTGATTGCCCCCAGTCTATCTTCAGAGTTCGTTCTGTTGGGTGACCTAAACTGGGATATGCTTAACACCTCGGCCGTCCTACAATCTAAACTAGATGCCCTCAATCTCAAACAAATTATCAAGGAACCCGCCAGGTACAACCCTAAATTCGTAAAAATGGGAAACCTCATAGATATTATCCTGACCAACTTGCCCTCAAAATACACCTCTGCTGTTTTCAATCAGGATCTCAGCGAACACTGCCTCATTGCATGCATCCGTCATGGCTCCGTGGTCAAAAGAACACCCCCCATCACTGTCAAAGTCCCTAAAACACTTCTGTGAGCAAGCCTTTCTAAATCGACCTGGCCCGGGTATCCTGGGAGGATATTGACCTCATCCCGTCAGTAGAGGATGCCTGGTTGTTCTTTAAAAGTAATTTCCTCAACATCTTAAATAAGCATGTCCCATTCAAAAAATGTAGAATAAGAACAGATATAGCACTTGGTTCATTCCAGACCTGACTGCCATTGACCAGCACTAAAACAACCTGTGGCGTACTGCACTAGCATCGAAAAGTCCCAGCGATATGGAACCAATACACACACTCAGTTAGGAAAGCAAAGGCTAGCTTTTTCAAACAGAAATTTGCATCTTGTAACTCTAACTCCAAAAGGTTTGGGACACTATAAAGTCCATGGAGAATAAGAGCACTTCCTCCCAGCTGCCCACTGCACTGAGGCTAGGAAACACTGTCACCACCGATAAATCCATGATAATCGAGAATTTCAAAAAGCATTTCTCTACGGCTGGCCATGCATTCCTCCTGGCTACCCCAACCCCAGCCAACAGCTCCGCACCCCCCGCAGCTACTTGCCCAAGACTCCCCTGCTTCTCCTTCACCCAAATCCAGATAGCAGATGTTCTGAAAGAGCTGCAAAACCTAGACCCGTACAAATCAGCTGGGCTAGACAATCTGGACCCTCTCGTTCTAAAATTATCCACCGCCATTGTCGCAACCCCTATTACTAGTCTGTTCGACCTCTTTCGTATTGCCCGAGATTCCTAAAGATTGGAAAGCTGCCGCGGTCATCCCCCTCTTCAAAGGGGGTGACACCCTGGACCCAAACTGTTACAGACCTATATCCATCCTGCCCTGCCTTTCTAAAGTCTTCGAAAGCCAAGTTAACAGATCACTGACCATTTCGAATCCCACCGTACCTTTTCCACTGTGCACTCCGGTTTCCGAGCTGGTCATGGGTGTACATCAGCCACACTCAAGGTACTAAACGATATTATAACCGCTGTCGATAAAAGACAGTACTGTGCAGCCGTCTTCATCAACCTGGCCAAGGCTTTCGACCCTGTCAATCACCGTAATTCTTATTGGCAGACTCAACAGCCTTGGTTTCTCAAATGACTGCCTCGCCTGGTTCTCCAACTACTTCTCAGATAGATTTGACACACAACTCTGAGGGCCTGTTGTCCGGACCTCTGGCAGTCTCTATGGGGGTACCACAGGGTTCAACTCTCGGGCCGACTTCTCTGTATATATCAATGATGTCGCTCTTGCAGCGGGTGATTCCTTGATCCACCTCTACGGAGACGACACCATTCTGCATACATCTGGCCCTCCTTTGGACACTGTGTTAACAAACCTCCAAACGAGCTTCAATGCCATAAAACACTCCTTCTGTGGCCTCCAACTGCTTTTAAATGATGGTAATACTAAGTGCATGCTCTTCACCCAATTGCTGCCCGCAACCTCCCTCCCAGCATAACTACTCTGGACGGTTCTGACTTAGAATATGTAACTACAAATACCTAGGTGTCTGGTTAGACTGTGAACTCTCCTTCCAGACTCATATTAAGCATCTCCAATAAATAAAAAAAATCTAGGATTCACTTCCTACTTCGCAACAAAGCCTTCTTCACTAACGCTGCCAAACATACCCTCGTAAAACGGACTATTCTACCGATTCTCAACTTCGGCGATGTCATTTACAAAATAGCCTCCAACACTCTACTCAGCAAATTGGATGCAGTCTATCACAGTGCCATCCGTAATGTCACCAAAGCCCCATATACCACCCACCACTGCGACCTGTATGCTCTCGTTGGCTGGCCCTCGCTACATATTCGTCGCCAGACCCACTGGCTCCAGGTCATCTAGAAGTCTTTGCTAAGTAATGCTCCTCTTTATCTCAGCTCACTGGTCACCATAACACCCACCCATAGCACATGCTCCAGCAGGTATATCTCACTGGTCATCCCCAAAGCCAACACCTTCTTTGGTCACCTTTCCTTCCAGTTCTCTGCTGCCAATGACTGGAACAAATTGCAAAAATCACTGAAGTTGGAGACTTATATCTCCCTCACTAACTTTAAGCTTCAGCTATCTGAGCAGTTTACTGATCACTGCAGCTGTACACAGCCCATCTGTAAATAGCCCATCCAACTACCTACCTCATCCCCATATTGTTTTTATTTACATTTTTTTTGCTCTTTTGCACACCAGTATTTCTACTTGCACATCATCATCTGCACATCTATCACTCCAGTGTTAATTTGCTAAATTGTAATTACTTCGCTTCTATGGCCTATTTTTTGCCTTACCTCCTTACTCCATTCGCACACATTGTATATAGATTTTTCTATTGTTGTCACAATCGTCGTAAGGAACGGACCAAAATGCAGCGTGGTAGGTGTTCATGATGATTTTTTAATAAAAGAAATCACGACCGTGACACTATACTGACACAAGCAACTAACATATACAATCACCCACAACCCAAAATGACAAAACAGGCTACCTAAATATGGCTCCCAATCAGAGACAATGACTAACACCTGCCTCTGATTGAGAACCATATCAGGCCAAACACAGAAACAGACAAACTAGACATCCAACATAGAATGCCCACTCAGATCACACCCTGACCAAACAAAACATAGAAACATACAAAGCAAACTATGGTCAGGGTGTGACAATTGTGTTATTGACTGTACTTTTGTTTATCCCGTGTGTAACTCTGTGTTGTTGTTTATTGTCACACTGCTTTGCTTTATCTTGGCCAGGTCGCAGTTGTAAATGAGAACTTGTTCTCAACAGGCCTACCTGGTTAAATAAAGGTGAAATAAAAAATAAATGTAAAAATGTAAAAAATAAAGATGGTCCATTTGGCTTTAATTATTGACTGGTTCTTGTAAAGACAGTTGTGTATTGGTTGTACTTGCATTGTTTTAGCAAGTAACTTGGACTAATGTCTCTATATGAAAGGGATATAATATCCTTTTCATACACAGACCAGATTCCAACAAATTTACCATGGCTGCTTTTTTTATGTCTGTTTTTTCGTATATCAGATACCAGTACCCATTTCAGACAAAATACGTGGTATATTACCTTTCAAACAGACCCTTATTTACCACTTTCTTGCAGGTATATCCCTTTTAGGGTTGTTAAACCATGGGGCTGTTTACATTTCAAAGTAGGGAGATGTTTTTTAGCAACAAAACCGAAAAGGTTCTCTCAGATTGTTGACAACATAAAGTATATTTTGTATCCAATGTTTATTGAAAACATTCCTACATTTGCACAATGAGCACTTGTCTCTCAAATACATCGTTACATTTGTTGGTTTGCTAGCTAGAGAATTTTTGCCATATTAGCAAAGACGTCAAAACAAGACATGGTATCAAGAACAAGATACAACTAGCTGAAACGCGAGCCACCTACGATTCCCCACATTGCAGCTCTTTGTCACTAGATAGAGAGTTGGGCCGGTAACTCGAAAGGTTGGTGGAACGAATCCCTGAGTTGACTAGGTAAAATCTGCCGCTCTGCCCCTGAACAACACAGTTCCCCGGTAGGCCGTCATTGTAAATAAGAATTTGTTCAAAACTGACTTGCCTAGTAAAATGTGAGAACGTTTACATGCACCGTAATAATTCGATATTAAACTGATTATGGAAGTAGGGAGATTATGCAAAAGTCATGTAGACACTTCAGTCTGCTGATCTTAATCGAAGTAAACATACACTTATTAAAACACCTGATTTTCTGAGCAATCTTTCAAATTATTAGAACATGTAAACCCCTTAATTGGCAGTGTATTTGATCTGTGCGAGTGAAGTGATTTGGGAACAACTGATTGTATGCGCTCTAGTAGTTCTATATGTCCGAACTCGGAATCAAATACGTTTAACAGTATACCTTCTGTCCCGTAGCCCCTACCCGGGCTCGAACCAGATACCCTCTGCACACACATACAACTGAAACCCACGAAGCATCGTTACGCATCGCTTCACAAAAGCTGCGGCCCTTGCAGAGCAAGTAAACGCTATTAGCTCGCACCACCGCTAACTAGTTAGCCATTTCATATACATATGCTTACATATGCTTCACAAAAATAACATGCTTTCTGTAGTATAACGTTTATTTTGATTGTTTGCATTTATTAGAGTAGCCAGATTTCAGATGTGTCCATGTAAACAGGATTATTAGCGACATAATTTTTCCGAAAACGTGCGATACCATTTTAATCTAACTAGTCGTTGTGTACACGTCTCCTCGCCCCTACCTGGGCTCGAACCAGGGACCCTCTGCACACATAGCCACCCTCGAAGCATCGGTACCCATCGCTCCACAAAAGCCGTCCCTCCCCGTTTCGTTCTGTTTGCTTCCGTTTAAGAAAGAGAAAGAAAAGAAGAAACGTTTTTGCAACAAAATCGGCGTAATGAATACGTCCCACCAAACGCTGGACCATGACGTCATCAAAAAAGGACAGCGGGCTATCTCGCAATCGTAAACAAAAGGAAATTTTAACCTTGCAGTTTTTCTACTCCTGGAAAGTCTCTCCGCACGTAGACCTTTGCGTAAACAGCTAGCGTCATTGTCATAATATTACAGGGCGAAAACATGGTGGATATACGCACAGGTGAATATGCCTTTTGAATCTACACAATGACCGATATTGGTTTTATTCTTCGTGTTCACATCTAACATGTTTGTTTTTTTAGCTGTACCGTCAGAGTCCTTAAATAAAAGCTCCTCCGATTATGAACCTGTGATTACATTAATAAACAAGAAGCACCAGCCCAATGAGACCCAGTGTAAAAATAGCCGGAATATCACTAGACACGATTCAGGTGAGAGAACATGTGAAATGAAAACCTTTATAAACACATATTAAATAAAGTAACCAGTACAAAAAAAGATTGCCGTTTTCAAACTGCAGTAAAAGTGCAGTAATTGCAGTTAATTGTGGTATTTTGGACGCAATAACTGTAGAATATACTGCAAAATACTGCAGTAATTTTTTGGGGATGCAGTATTTGCAGCATACTGCAGTTATACTGCAATCTTTTTTCGTAAGGGAATTTACCTTATTTCGAGTAATATGTTGATATTTGCTGCTTGTGTGATTAGGGTTAGATGACACTTCAGATGATGAACCCTTGACAAAGTTGGAGAGACTTCCCAGACCTAAAAAAGCCACTGTACAAGCAAAGGGGCAAGGGACTACTTATATCAAAAGAGGAACAGGTAATGGCATCCAGAAGACAAAGAACAAGATCGCAGATGAGAACCTCTCTCAAGCCTCTCTGTCCTGAATACTGTAAAATACACACACACTACTACTATTCTGAATGGAAGGCGGCATCAATTTGTTTGGTCTTTGTTGTAATTCTAGGTTCAACCCAGGATGAGGACTCCTATGACAGCTCAGACAATGAACCCTTGATAAAGATGGTTAAACAGACATCGTTGCCATTCAAAAAGAGACCCTTCAACACAGCCAGAGAGGTTAATGATGTGAAGGGCAGAAATAACGTCCAGAACACTCAAAACATATGCACAGGTGAGACTAGTTCCTCAATTCTTGTATCAAGGCCATATTTCTAAGCTACAGGACAGTTTCGCTAGCACAGACTGGAATATGTTCTGAGATTCATTCGATGGTATTGAGGAGTTTACCACATCAGTCACCGGCTTCATTAATAAGTGCATCGACGACGTTGTCGCCATAGTGACCTTACGTACATATCCCAACCACAAGCCATGGATTACAGGCAACTTCCGCCCTGAGCTAAAGGCTAGAGCTGCCGCTTTCAACGAGCAGGACACTAATCCAGACACTTATAAGAAATCTTGCTACGCCCTCTGACGAACAATCAAACAGAAAAGCGTCAATACAGGACTAAACTTGAATCCTACTACACCGGCTCTGATGCTTGTCGGATGTGGTAGGGCTTGCAAACTGTCATAAATTACAAAAGGAAAACCCAGCCAAGACCTGCCCAGTGACGCAATCCTACCAGACGAGCTGCCGAGGAAGGACGGCTCATAATAATGGCCGGAACGGAGCGAATGGAATGGCATCAAACACATGTTTGATGTACAGTGCCTCCGGAAAGTATTCAGACCCCTTGACTTTTTCCACATTTTGTTACAGCCTTAGTCTACAATTGATTAAATTGTTTTGTCTTCAATCTACACACAATACCCCATAATGACAAATAAAAACCGGGAATATGACATTTACACAAGTATTCAGACCCTTTACTCAGTACTTTGTTGAAGGGCCTTTGGCAGCGATTACAGCATCGAGTCTCTTGGGTGTGACGCTACAAGGTTGGCACACCTGTATTTGGTAAGTTTCTCCCATTCTCTGCAGATCCTCTCAAGCTCTGTAAGGTTGGATGGGGAGGGTCGTGACACAGCTATTTTCAAGTCTGGCACTGGCTGGGCCACTCAAGGACATTCAGCTACTTGTCCCAAAGCCACTCCAGCATTGTCTTGGCTGTGTGCTTCGAGTCGTTGTCCTGTTGGAAGGTGAACTTTCACCCCCAGTCTGAGGTCCTGAGCACTCTGGAGCAGGTTTTTATCAAGAATAACTGTGTACTTTGCTCCATTCATCTTTGCCTTGATCCTGACTAGTCTCCCTGCCCCTGCCACTGAAAAACATCCCCACAACATGATGCTGCCACCAGCATGCTTCACCGTAAGGATGGTGCCAGGTTTCCTCCAGATGTGACACTTGGCATTCAGGCCAAATAGTTAAATCTTGGTTTCATCAGACCAGGGAATCTTGTTTCTCATGATCTGAGAATCTTTAGGTGTCTTTTGGCACCTACTCCAAGCGGCGTTCCATATGTGTGTTTTACTGAGGAGTGGCTTCCATCTGGCCACTCTCAACCATAAAAGCATGATTGGGAAAGTGACGCAGAGATGGTTGTCCTTCTGGAAGGTTCTCCCATCTCCACAGAGGAACTCTGGAGCTCTATCAGAGTGACCAAAGGATTCTTGGTCACCTCCCTGACCAAAGCCCCTCTCCCCCGATTGCTCAGTTGGGCCGGGCAGTCCAGCTCTAGGAAGTCTTGGTGGTTCCAAACTTCTTCCATTTAAGAATGATGGAGGCCACTGTGTTCTTGGACCTTCAATGCTGTAGACGTTTTTTGGTACCCTTCCCCAGATCTGTTTCTCGACACAGTCCTGTCTCTGAGCTCTACGGACAATTCCTTCGACCTTATGGCTTGGTTTTGTTGATCTGACATGCAGTCAACTGTGGGACCTTATATAGACAGGTGTGGGCCTTTCCAAATGATGTCCAATCAATTGAATTTACCACAGGTGGACTCCAATCAAGTTGCAGAAACATCAAGGATGATCAATGGAAACAGGATGCACCTGAGCTCAATGTCGAGTCTCATAGCAAAGGGTCTGAAAAATAAATGGAAATAAGGTGTATATATATTTTAATACAATTGGAAACATTCTAAAAACCTGTTTTCGCTTGGTATTGTGTGGGTATTGTGTGTAGATTGCTGAGGATTTATTTATTTATTTAATCCATAACATAACAAATTGTGGAAAAAGTCAAAGGGTCTGAATACTTTCCGAAGGCACTGTATTTGATACCATTCCAATCATTCTGCTCCCTTGGTGTCCCTATCACTAAGAACCATGGACGATCTTAAAGGATTTGGCATGGGCCTTCAATCCTCAAAAAGTTATACAGCTGCACCATTGAGAGCATTTTGACTGGCTGCATCACTGCTTGGTGTGGCAACTGCTTGGCATCCAACTGCAAGGCGCTATAGACCGTAGTGGGTACGGGCCAGTACATCACTGGGACGGAACTCCCTGCCTTCCAGGACTTCTATACCAGGGGGTGTCAGAGGAAGGCTCTAACTATTGTCAGACTCCAGCCATAGACTGTTCTCTCTGCTACCGCACAGCAATTAGTATTGGAGCGCCAAGTCTTGGACCAACAGGCACCTGAACAGCTTCTACCCCATGCCATAAGATTGTTAAAAGGTTAAAAAAATGGCCAACTGGTGTATTTACATTGACACCCTTTATTTATTTATCTTTTATTTAGTAAATAATTGTCTTACATTTTTAACTCTGCATTGTTGGGAATGGGCTCGTAAGTAAATCAAAATCAAATCAAATGTATTTATATAGCCCTTCGTACATCAGCTGATATCTCAAAGTGCTGTACAGAAACCCAGCCTAAAACCCCAAACGGCAAGCAATGCAGGTGTAGAAGCACGGTGGCTAGGAAAAACTCCCTAGAAAGGCCAAAACCTAGGAAGAAACCTAGAGAGGAACCAGGCTATGTAGGGTGGCCAGTCCTCTTCTGGCTGTGCCGGGTGGAGATTATAACAGAACATGGCCAAGATGTTCAAATGTTCATAAATGACCAGCATGGTCGAATAATAATAAGGCAGAACAGTTGAAACTGGAGCAGCAGCACGGCCAAGTGGACTGGGGACAACAAGGAGTCATCATGTCAGGTAGTCCTGGGGCATGGTCCTAGGGCTCAGGTCCTCCGAGAGAGAGAGAGAAGGAGAGAATTAGAGAACGCACACTTAGATTCACACAGGACACCGAATAGGACAGGAGAAGTACTCCAGATATAACAAACTGATCCTAGCCCCCCGACACAAACTACTGCAGCATAAATACTGGAGGCTGAGACAGGAGGGGTCAGGAGACACTGTGGCCCCATCCGAGGACACCCCCGGACAGGGCCAAACAGGAAGGATATAACCCCACCCACTTTGCCAAAGCACAGCCCCCACACCACTAGAGGGATATCTTCAACCACCAACCATGGGTAGGCAGACTTCCATAAAAATGGAGCTCTATAGGAGAAAGCCCTGCCTCCAGCTGTTTGCTTAGAAATTCTAGGGACAATTAGGAGGCCTGCGTCTTGTGACCGTAGCGTACGTGTAGGTATGTACGGCAGGACCAAATCAGAGAGATAGGTAGGAGCAAGCCAATGTAATGCTTTGTAGGTTAGCAGTAAAACCTTGAAATCAGCCCTTGCTTTGACAGGAAGCCAGTGTAGAGAGGCTAGCACTGGAGTAATATGATACATTTTTTTGGTTCTAGTCAGGATTCTAGCAACCGTATTTAGCACTAACTGAAGTTTATTTAGTGCTTTATCCGGGTAGCCGGAAAGTAGAGCATTGCAGTAGTCTAACCTAGAAGTGACAAAAGCATGGATTAATTTTTCTGCATCATTTTTGGACAGAACGTTTCTGATTTTTGCAATGTTACGTAGATGGAAAAAAGCTGTCCTTGAAATGGTCTTGATATGTTCTTCAAAAGAGATATCAGGGTCCAGAGTAATGCCGAGGTCCTTCACAGTTTTATTTGAGACGACTGTACAACCATTAAGATTAATTGTCAGATTCAACAGAAGATCTATTTGTTTCTTGGGACCTAGAACAAGCATCTCTGTTTTGTCCGAGTTTAAAAGTAGAAAGTTTGCAGCCATCCACTTCCTTATGTCTGAAACACATGCTTCTAGCAAGGGCAATTTTGGGGCTTCACCATGTTTCATTGAAATGTACAGCTGTGTGTCATCTGCATAGCAGTGAAAGTTAACATTATGTTTTCGAATGACATCCCCAAGAGGTAAAATATATAGTGAAAACAATAGTGGTCCTAAAATGGAACCTTGAGGAACACTGAAATTTACAGTTGATTTGTCAGAGGACAAACCATTCACAGAGACAAACTGATATCTTTCCGACAGATAAGATCTAAACCAGGCCAGAACTTGTCCGTGTAGACCAATTTGGGTTTCCAATCTCTCCAAAAGAATGTGGTGATCGATGGTATCAAAAGCAGCACTAAGGTCTAGGAGCACGAGGACAGATGCAGAGCCTGGGTCCGATGCCATTAAAATGTCATTTACCACCTTCACAAGTGCAGTCTCAGTGCTATGATGGGGTCTAAAACCAGACGGAAACATTTCGTATACATTGTTTGTCTTCAGGAAGGCAGCGAGTTGCTGCGCAACAGCCTTTGATAAAAATTTTGAGAGGAATGGAAGATTCGATAGAGGCCGATAGTTTTTTATATTTTCTGGGTGAATGTTTGGCTTTTTCAAGAGAGGCTTTATTACTGTCTCTTTTAGTGAGTTTGGTACACATCCGGTGGATAGAGAGCCGTTTATTATGTTCAACATAGGAGGGCCAAGCACAGGAAGCAGCTCTTTCAGTAGTTTAGTTGGAATAGGGTCCAGTATGCAGCTTGAAGGTTTAGAGGCCATGATTATTTTCATCATTGTGTCAAGAGATATAGTACTAAAACACTTGAGCGTCTCTCTTGATCCTAGGTCCTGGCAGAGTTGTGCAGACTCAGGACAACTGAGCTTTGAAGGAATACGCAGATTTAAAGAGGAGTCCGTAATTTGCTTTCTAATAATCATAATCTTTTCCTCAAAGAAGTTCATGAATTTATCACTGCTAAAGTGAAAGCCATCCTCTCTTGGGGAATGCTGCCTTTTAGTTAGCTTTGCGACAGTATCAAAAAGGAATTTCGGATTGTTCTTATTTTCCTCAATTAAGTTAGAAAAATAGGATGATCGAGCAGCAGTAAGGGCTCTTCGGTACTGCACGGTACTGTCCAAGCTAGTCGGAAGACTTCCAGTTTGGTGTGGCGCCATTTCCGTTCCAATTTTCTGGAAGCTTGCTTCAGAGCTGGGGTATTTTCTGTGTACCAGGGAGCTAGTTTCTTATGAGAAATGTTTTTAGTTTTTAGGGGTGCAACTGCATCTAGGGTATTGCGCAAGGTTAAATTGAGTTCCTCAGTTAGGTGGTTAACTGATTTTTGTCCTCAAGGAATCTTTGTGTTGTCTGTGAATTTATAGCATGACTTTTGATGTTCCTTGGTTGGGGTCTGAGCAGATTATTTGTTGCAATTGCAAACGTAATAAAATGGTGGTCCGATAGTCCAGGATTATGAGGAAAAACATTAAGATCCACAACATTTATTCCATGGGACAAAACTAGGTCCAGCGTATGACTGTGACAGTGAGTGGGTCCAGAGACATGTTGGACAAAACCCACTGAGTCGATGATGGCTCCGAAAGCCTTTTGGAGTGGGTCTGTGGACTTTTCCATGTGAATATTAAAGTCACCAAAGATTAAAATATTATCTGCGATGACTACAAGGTCCGATAGGAATTCTGGGAACTCAGTGAGGAACGCTGTATATGGCCCAGGAGGCCTGTAAACAGTAGCTATAAAAAGTGATTGAGTAGGCTGCATAGATTTCATGACTAGAAGCTCAAAAGACGAAAACGTCTTTTTTTTTTTGTAAATTGAAATTTGCTATCGTAAATGTTAGCAACACCTCCGCCTTTGCGGGATGCACGGGGGATATGGTCACTAGTGTAGCCAGGAGGTGAGGCCTCATTTAACACAGTAAATTCATCAGGCTTAAGCCATGTTTCTGTCAGGCCAATCACATCAAGATTAGTAAGTGAAAGTAAGTAAGCATTGCACTGTGAAGTCTACACCTGTTGTTTGCAACGCATTATACCAATAAAATTGGATTTGATTCATGTACTAAATGGCTTTAGCGGGGAATAAAATTGCTTTTCCTGTTCATCTTATTGTCTATTTAACCAGACTCATCAGGTGACAGCTCCGATAATGTGCCACTGATCAAGATGGTAGACAAGCTGAAGACACAAACCCGAACAAAGACACTCCCTACAACAGCCAGAGAAACACCCAGTAAAGTTCTTAAAAACCACAACAGGAGTATAGTTGAGAACACACAGCATCTCGTCTCTATACTTTCACTATGGCATAATATGTCTGACAGTTTTATCGTTGATTCTAATCCAATAGTCTTGTTTTCTGATTACATGGCCAGAATCCTCCGATGACAGCACAGAGGATGAACCATTGATTAATCTAACCAGGTCTCCATCTAAAGACACTGTGAGGACAATACTGAAGAGCTGTGTTGCTAAAGAATCCAACAGCAACAACTGTAGTCAAAGAAAAGGCAAAACCAGCAGAGGTAATTTATCCTACAGAGCACATTTTTACAAATATTGCTGAGTATGTATACTGACAGATCATTTTTTGATGGGTCTCTAATGTTTTTCCTTTATCCTGTTTGAATTGTCAGAGGAAGAGGTGAATTCTGATTCTGATGACGAGCCCTTAATTAGCCTAGTTAAAAAGCCTCTTAAAGCTGTAAAGAAGACCACGACACCAGCGAAGAAGAGTGTGCCAGGAAAGACAAACAAAGCAGTCAACAGATGGAGCACCAACATTGTTCAAAGCACAAGTGAAGGTGACAATTTTTCAGCACATGTCGAAGCATGGATTTAAAACCATCCAAAATACACCCTAGAAGATTAGGTTAGGTTGAGTCTTGTTATGCAACGGTTGATTTGTATTGCTTTCTCAGGGTCTTTGGATGATAGATTAGATGATGAGCTGTTGATCAAGAAGATGGTGAGGAATCCATCAATGAAGACCCTGATGGTTATTCTGGAGAGGTGTGAAACTAAAGAAGCCTTGGAAGATTACTATAGAGCCAATGTGGGAAACGCTGGCGAAAGAAGTGCAGGTAAGAATTCCACTTATTGTATATTTCCCTTCCCATTTGGATTATCTTTGACATAGTTGAGAGCTGCACTGTTTGATAAATCACATTGGAATCTGTCAGTGTATACCTATTATGCAGTACTCATAGGTTTTTTGTGTATTTATTTGGAAGAGGAGAACTCTGATGATTAACTCTTGTTAAAGATGGTCACGAATTCCCCTCATTCTTCACCAGAAGCTATGGCAGAGAAGAGAAATCAGTCACAAGACTGCTCTGACGATGAACCTTTGATAAAGATGGTTGGAAACCCAGATTCATGATTATGGACTTGTATAGATACCGGAATAGTACTTCATTTTAGGATTTTTAAAATGTTTTACCTTTATTTAACTAGGCAAGTCAGTTAAGAACAAATTCTTATTTTCAATGACGGCCTAGGAACAGTAGGTTAACTGCCTGTTCAGGGGCAGAACGACAGATTTGTACCTTGTCATCTCAGGGGTTTGAACTTGCAACCTTCTGGTTATTAGTCCAACACTCTAACCACAATGCATTACAGCATTCAGTAACAAACTTGTCGAAGATGGCACAATAGTTACTGACACAACCACTTTTTTTCTTGCTTGAATTTACTGTGTTATGGTGAAAATAAATGTGTTGTCTAACTATTAGGTGATTTGGGATAACTAATTTCATTTTTTAACCTGTGTTTTTCTAACTTATTTATTTTTGTATCATGTTTACCACATGGACGCTCATGGTAGCATGTTTTATAGTATATTTATGGCCATGCAAAAGTTTAACAATGGGCCTGATTATTTTTAATTGTTGCCAATTATGGGTCTCCAGCTTAATGAATTAGAGTACATTTGTGATTAATAGGGAGGAGTCAGGTACTCAATTTCTTTTGACTGGAATGTACCATCAAATAGGGAGCAGTACTATTCATTTTCAAACACTGAAACTGTAATGTGCTTGTTACAGTCCACACGTAATTTTGTGAAATTACGTTATAAAAAAAAATATTCATGAATTGTTTTTACAATTTTAATTAAAGAACAGAAGTTTCCCATTTGTCTTAGTCATCAACAAAAAACACACCTTCACTTCTATGGGAGATATTAAATTGGCAAAGGATTTCAGCTTCTAAACTGAGACGTCTGTAAAATGAGGCTTTTTTTTTGCAAATCTACCTAGAAGGCCAGCATTCCAAGGGTCGCCTCTTCACTGTTGATGTTGGGACTGGTGTTTTGCGGGTACTATTTAATGAAGCTGCCAGTTGAGGACTTGTGAGGCGTCTGTTTCTCAAACTAGACACTAATGTACTTGTCCTCTTGCTCAGTTGTGCACCGGGGCCTCCCACTCCTCTTTCTATTCTGGTTAGGGCCAGTTTGCGCTGTTCTGTGAACGGAGTAGTACACAGCGTTGAACGAGATCTTCAGTTTCTTGGCAATTTCTCACATGGAATAGCCTTCATTTCTCAGAACAAGAATAGACTGACGAGTTTCAAAAGAAAATGCTTTGTTTCTGGCCATTTTGAGCCTGTAATCGAACCCACATGCTTACGCTCCAGATACTCAACTAGTTTAATGAAGGCCAGTTGTATAGCTTTAATCAGAACAACAGTTTTCAGCTGTGCTAACATAATTGCAAAAGGGTTCTCTAACATTAACTCCTGAAAAGCTAATCAAATGTCTCCACAAGACTATTTGCATTGCCCCCCGCCACGCTGCTTCTACTCTCTGTTATTATCTATGCATAGTCACTTTAATAACCCTACCTGCATGTACATAATTACCTCAACACCAGTGCCCACGCACATTGACTCTGTACCGGTACCCCCTGTATATAGCCCCGTTATTGTTATTTTCTGCTGCTCTTTAATTATTTGTTATTCTTATCTCTTACTTTTTTGGGGAGGGTATTTTCTTAAAATGGAATTGTTGGTTAAGGGCTTGTAGGTAAGCATTTCACTGTAAGGTACCTGTTGTATTCGGCGCATGTGACAAATAAAATTTGATTTAATTTAATGCCATAATATACAGTGCATTCGGAAGTATTCAGACCCCTTGACCATTTCCACATTTTGTTAGCATTATTCTAAAATTGATTTTTAATAAAGTCCCTCAATCTACTCAGAATACCCCAAAATGCAAAGTGAAAAGTATTTTTTTGCAATTTTTGGCAAAATATTAAAAAAGCAAAAACAGAAATGACCTATATACATACAGTTGAAGTCAGAAGTTTACATACACTTAGGTTGGAGTCATTCAAATCAGTTTTTCAAACACTCCACAAATTTCTTGTTAACTATAGTTTTGGCAAGTCAGTTATGACTTCTACTTTGTGAATGACAAGTAATTTTTCAAACAATTGTTTACGGATAGATTATTTAACTTGTAATTCACTGTATCACAATTCCAGTGGGTCAGAAGTTTACATACATTAAGTTGACTGTGCCTTTTAACAGCTTGGAAAATTCCAGAAAATAATGCCATGGTTTTAGAAGCTTCTGATAGGCTAATTGACATAATTTGAGTCAATTGGAGGTGTACCTGTGGATGTATTTCAAGGCCTACCTTCAAACTCAGTGCCTCTTTGCTTGACATCATGGGGAAATCTGCCAAGACCTCAGAAACAAAATTGTTGACCTCCACAAGTCTGGTTCATCCTTGGGAGCAATTTCCAAATGCCTGAAGGTACCACGTTCATCTGTACAAACAATCGTTTTTCTTAATAGCTTCTACCCCCAAGCCATAAGACTGCTAAACAGCTAATCAAATGGCTACCCAAACTATTTCCATTGACCCCCCCCCCTTTTTTTTCACGCTGCTGCTACTTGCTGTTTATTATCTATTATCCTTGCATAATTACTTTACCCCTACCTACATGTACATATTACCTCAGTTACCTTGACTAACCTGTACCCCCGCACATCGACTCAGTATCGGTAGCCATGTATATAGCCTCGTTATTGTATTGGTGCTCAACTTTAAAAAAAAACTTTTGTCTATTTAGTAAATATTTTTCATAACTGCATTGTTGATTAAAGGGCTTGTAAGTAAGTATTTCACGGTAAGGTCTACACTTGTTGTATTCTGCGCATGTGACACACAAAATTGGATTTGATGTCAAGGCTTAATTCTTGTGACATCAATAAAGGATCTTAGCTTTCACCTGGTCAGTTTTTCATGGAAAGAGACCTAATATTTTGTACATTCAGCACAGGAGGTTGGTGGCACCTTAATTGGAGAGAATGGACTTGTGGTAATGGCTGGGTGGAATTGGTGGAATGGTATCAAATACAGCAAACACATGACAGTCCATCACTTTGTTTCATCCATTATTATGAGCCATCCTCCCCTCAGCAGCCTCCACTGACACTCATTGTATGTCAGGTGTGGATGTGCCATGCCAGAATGGTTTTCCCCAGGTGAATGAACAATGAGGATATTTACTGCAATTTTTTTTGTGAGAACCTATGTCCAAATGGTCCAGACAGGCTTGATGCAAACTAGTGCCTGCTAAACGTGGTTTCTTTCATTTAATTACATTGTGAAAGATGTCTTCAATGATCACACATGGGATAGAAATGTAATGCTAAGTCAATTTTAATGGGTTGTGCAAGTTTGTGAAATCAGTGTAATGTACTATAATTTACAGTACTGTAGCATACTATATTCAAAGGCAATTTTGAAACATGTATCTTACATTTTTTTTGATATTGGAGTAACTGGTTGTTAAAATAACTACATTGAGAATATCATTTTGTGTTTGTGATTAAACTCATTTCACAAATCAATTGTTCTGTGGTGAAAGATGTCTACAAACAAAATTAATGCTCAATGAAAGCTTTTGAATGTAAGACTGGCTGTGTTAAGTGTTACCAGTTTGGAGTTTTGTACTAAGAGTTTTGAAAATTCATCAAACTTGTGAAAATAGGATCAAAACGATATAAAAACCTGTAATGAAACATGTCCAAATAGTTTGTATTCTCCTCAACGTAGCTCCCCAGCAACTGTTCAATCCATACACTGTGTCGTGTCTCTGACTTCTTTAATGTGATGACAAGCTATTTTGTTTGATTGATTACGTGATTGAATTAAACCATGCAACAATTAACTCGTTAATAACCTGGAGCACCACGGAAGAATTAGTTTATATAGAGCGGTTACTTAAAGACCCCTAGATCTTTTATGTCAATAGCAGTCAGTCATTAATGATTCTTTATCTAATATCAGTCTCATCTGAACGTCGTAAAATGATTGGTTATCTGCACGAACCCAGCCTTTACTATGAATCATCCATACACAAGTTGGCTCAATTGTTTATTTAACTAATTAAACAATTACAGAATATACAATACATTATAGAGTAAATACCGTCCCCAATGGACTAAACAAAAAACAATTTGGTTATAACACGACAGATTGAGTGGAAGGGGGGGTGTTGGAAGGAAGACTAAGAAATGGGTCTCTATCGGACATGGGAAGCTATTCTCATATAAATACATATGCCACTAACGATCGCTCGTTCGGAGAACCGTAATGCATTGCATTTACGTGAAGCTGGCTTCGATAGTTGAGCTGGTGGTGTGAGGCTCTGGTTTGCCCAGTCGAGGTCGCCATTGTCCTTTGTAGATTCTACCGGGTCGTCTTAGAGTGAGATGTGATTTTCTGCGTTGGTCAATGTTCTTACTAGATTTGCTACCTTTGCAGCTGCAGTCTGTTAGACTGTAATCTTGGACACACTTGTTCTTGAGTGATCAATAGTTCAGAGTTCATACCATTTCACCTGTGGCGCAAGGTCTCACGTTTTCTGGCCTGTAGAGTTGAAATTAGAATTAGCCCTTTTTATACAAGTGACTTTTCGTCACGGGGGCTTTTATTCTAGAGTGGAAAAGGGGTTGGTTCATTATTTCCAACCAATTTCTACTCACTTGGGCGGGGCCACTGACTAAACACACATTACCATAAAACAAACACTTTTCATTTTAGAAGAGTAAATCACATCTTTTCAAAAGTATTCTTCTACTTCGTCAAACATTTTATCCGACATTAACATGCAAGCCTCATAACTGAGGAACCTGTATAAACAGTTAGGGTAACGTGCCTGTATTGTCTTTCATTAGGTCACAAACATGAAACAAAACGGACCTGGTCGTAGCTGGCTTATCCACCAACCGTCTCCACCAACTTTCTCTAAATTAGGAACAATGTTTAAATAGGAGTATTTGGCGGGAGAGTTCCTTTGTTCACATCTCTGCTAACTGATTCATTGAAATGGCTAGCGTCATGACAACTGATATACACAGTGCAAGTGCGGTACTTTATATTTGCATACCCCACAAACACAGGTTTGAGATGAGATGTACTGTATGATGGAAACATTTAGTTTAATAAAAAATAAAACACTATAGGATTCTATGAATAGGATATTGGTCATGCAAATAACATTTTAGGTTCAATAAGTGCTTTACAGGGTTAACCATATTGTTTACAGTTATTTTTACTTTCTCTTTCAGATACACATTTTTAGATTATCAACAATTTTCTGTACTCATTTTAAATGCTTGTCCTTCCTCATAGGACATATTACACATCATTAATAAATATCACTTTGGCTCATAATCCCAGCGACATCATAGATTGCTAGACTGTGTTCCCAACAATGTGGCCTCTGCTCTCCTGTGTTTCTGTAGTGTGACCTGCAGCTGCCAGTATCTGAGGTAGATCCACATCAGACTACCGTTCTTGCGCTTGTCAGTGTTCAGGTACTGTGCACAGTTGCGGTCATTTTTAAAGATGTCCTTGAGGCCGGCCTCCATATCCAGCTGGGCGAGAGCCCGTTCTCTGCCAGCTCTGACCAGCAAGTCCTTCTCCATTTCCAGCCTCTTCTCCCGGGGCACCAGGATGCTGCAGAAGGCCCCCTGCCTCTCCGCCAGACCCTCCTCCACATCCCTCAGAGCAGCTATGGCTCCCCGGTGCCACTCGCTCTCCCTCTCCAAAGCCGTGTGGAGGAGGGCCCCAGCTCCGCCAGCCTGCAGCAGTCGGCTCTTCTCGCCAGTCAGGGCCTCTCGCTCCTGGCTAAGCCTCCTGCGTTCCTCCATCAGCTGCTGGCCCTGGGAGGCTATGGCCTGGCGGTAGCCCTGCACGCGGTTCTTCTCCTTCTCCAGTTCCAGCTCCAGGTGGACCGTCTCCCGTCGGTTCTCTCTCAGCGTGTCCTTGTACTTCAGCTCCATGTCATCACGGATGGCCTGCATGCTCTTGTCAAACTTTTCTTTCACCTCCAACACTTCCCTCTGTGACTCTCTGGACCATATCCACCCTGAAAGATGTTTGCATTTAGCTTGCTGTCTACCTGTGCCTTACAAGTTGTGGATGCACAATGTTGCCACTTACTTAGACCTTATCTTACCAAATGAAAGTAAGGAAAGTTTGTCATCAGACATGCCAATCTTGGATTTCAGAATGAGCATTGAGAGTTAATGCATATGGTAAGACATCAACAGTATCGTACATTTTCATTGGCCTAAAATTTATGTATGTAAACTGAGCACAGTGGCCCTTTGATTGCCCAGTAATGCAGTCAGTAACATTGTTATTATGTCTAGTCACAACAAGCAACATGCTCTGTGCTGATGAAGTCTTGAGCAGGCAACTTGTGTAAAACAGTACTTACGAAAGGCAGCGAGACCAATCATGGGCACCAGTAGGGCATAGTTCCACTTGTTCCCATCGCTGCCACCACCACCCCCCCTCTGCTCTGGCCTGATGTTCCATTCCTGGGGGTCATTCAGGTTGTTCATCTGGCCTGCAGAGGTAGCACAAGTTGAATGAGTGACATATCTGCATATTAATAATGTGCATAAACTGCTCACAATCTGGGCTAAACTGAACTGGTGAAAACACAACCAATAAATTATTTATTGACGCAAAAGCATTTAAATATGGGGTATTACAAATGACCATATTCGTCATGATTCTGAAGGGTGCGTTTCTACTGTTCCTACTTACTATCTACATGAACTACAAGTTGACAGAAAGGGCTCGATGGTTGACTGTCAAACTGGAGTTTTTTATAAGCTTGAATCAGAGCTAGTTTGTTAGCTAACTAGCTTTATTTACTGATCTTGGATCGACGCATTCTGAATTCAGTTCCGTTCAAACCAACTTAGTCAATAGGACCTGATACATAACCTGCAGAAAGTGTTCGCTACCAAAAGGAAAGCATGGTTTAAGTAATATTGCAGATACCTTCTGTTAAAGAATGATAACGTCTCTTCAATCGAACTGCATTCGTCTCTCTTCCGGGTTAAACATAGCGTAATTTCCCAAACTAGACTTTGCAGAGGTGAGTTACATTTGAGTCAATTTAGATATTGTCAATATAATGACGTAAACCGAATTATGAGTTGTGAAATATCAAAACAGTAATAAAGAAAGTTATTTGATGATTTAATAAATATATAAATGAGGACTATTTATTTTCCTTTTGAGATGGTATGCTCCGGCACGTGTCAGAGCAGTTTGGTGACGTATATTTCCCCAGACGAAGCGAGCACCCATCATGGCTGCGCTGTGTACTGCCTCCCGTGTCCTCACCAAAAAGATCCTGTCAGCTAAGGCGGTAAGTATTTGGAGATAAACTGTTGCTATAGAATATCACTATGAACTAATTGATATTTTGGACTCATGAATGTGTTCATATGAGCTGGTATTCGCAGAGAATTTAACCCACCCTGTTTTGTAACATATCAGCTGGTCAATGATGTCTCACCATTGACGGAGTTTCGTAGCTAGTTACCTAACTATACTTTGCAATACTGGGAGCTAGTTTTCATAATAAATATCCATGGCAATTCGATTCTGACGAATAGCTTAATAAATATAATTTGTGTTGCTCGTGTATGACGAGTGAATTAAACCTTGCAGTAGCCATATTGAAGGTCAATCAAGGCATGTTAGCTAAGAAGCTGTTAACGATGTGGCTGACCAAGCAGTAGGCTAGTTCCCAGTGTTGGCTGAATCTGTGATGAGTTGGTTTGTGTTGTCTGGTCAAACATTGATTTATGTTTGATGACAAATGTCTCTCGGCTCTTCCCCCAGAAATAGAGATTCATAGAGATTCATTTAATCCCTTACCTTTGATCTTCATATGGTGGCAATCAGAAGACGTTCATTTACTCAATAAATGTTCCTTTTGTTTGAAGTCTCTTTTTATATCCAAAAACCTCTGTTTTGTTAGCGTGTTTTCTTCAGTAATCCACAGGCTCAAACTCAGTCAGAAAAGACAAAAAAAATCAAACGAGAGAGTACAGGTCGCAATGGTGGGTAGTGTATGGGGCTTTGGTGACAAAACGGATGGCACTGTGATAGACTGCATCCAGTTTGTTGAGTAGAGTGTTGGAGGACATCACCGAAGTCGAGGATCGGTAGGATGGTCAGTTTTACGAGGGTATGTTTGGCAGCATGAGTAAAGGAAGCTTTGTTGCGATATAGGAAGCCAATTCTAGATTTAATTTTGGATTGGAGATGCTTAATGTGAGTCTGGAAGGAGAGTTTACAGTCTAACCAGACACCCAGGTGTTTAGTTGTCCACGTATTCTAAGTCAGAGCCGTCCAGAGTAGTGATGCTAGACAGGCGAGCAGGTGCGTGCAGCGATCGATTGAAAAGCATTCATTTAGGTGTGTTTTAAGAGCAGTTGGAGGCCACGGAAGGATCGTTGTATGGCATTGAAGCTCATCTGTAGGTTAGTTAACACACTGTCCAAGGAGGGGCCAGAAGTATACAGAATGGTGTCATCTGCGTAGAGGTGGATCAGAGAATCACCTGCAGCAAGAGCAACATCATTGATGTATACAGAAAAGAGAGTCGGCCTGAGAATTGAACCCTGTGGCACACCCATAGACTGTCAGAGGTCCAGACAACAGGCCCTCCGATTTGACACACTGAACTCTATCAGAGAAGTCGTTGGTAAACCAGGCGAGGCAATCATTTGAGAAACCAAGGCTGTCGAGTCTGCCAATAAGAATGTTGTGATTGACAGAGTGGGGCAAATCAAATCAAATCAAATTTTATTTGTCACATACACATGGTTAGCAGATGTTAATGCGAGTGTAGCGAAATGCTTGTGCTTCTAGTTCCGACAATGCAGTAATAACGAACAAGTAATCTAACTAACAATTCCAAAAAAACTACTGTCTTATAACACAGTGTAAGGGGATAAAGAATATAGCCTAGTGGTTAGAGCATTGGACTAGTAACCGGAAGGTTGCATCCCTTTGAAGAGGGGGATGACCGCGGCAGCTTTCCAATCTTTGGGAATCTCAGACGGGTAGGGGTTGCAACAATTTCGGCAGATCATTTTAGAAAGAGAGGGTCCAGATTGTCTAGCCCGGCTGATTTGTAGGGGTCCAGATTTTGCAGCTCTTTCAGAACATCGGCTATCTGGATTTGGGTAAAGGAGAAATGGTGGGGGCTTTGGCGGGTTGCTGTGGAGGGTGCCGGGCAGTTGACCGGGGCAGGGGTAGCCATGTGGAAAGCATGGCCAGCCGTAGAGAAATGCTTATTGAAATTCTCAATTATAGTGGATTTATCAGTGGTGACAATGTTTCCTAGCCTCAGAGCAGTGGGCAGCTGGGAGGAGGTGCTCTTATTCTCCATGGACTTTACGGTGTCCCAGAACTTTTGAGTTAGTACTACAGGATGCAAATTTCTGTTTGAAAAAGCTTGCCTTAGCTTTTCTAACTGCCTGTGTATTTGTTCCTAACTTCCCTGAAAAGTTGCATATCACGGGGGCTATTCGATGCTAATGTAGAATGCCACAGGATGTTTTTGTGCTGGTCAAGGGCAGACAGGTCTGGCGTGAACCAAGGATTATATCTATTCTTAGTTCTACTTTTTGTTTTTGCGTTTGACAGTGATGAGGGGTGGTCGTTTGGTCGCAGACCCATTACGGATGCAGGCAATGATGCAGTGATCGCTGAGATCTTGATTGAAAACAGCAGAGGTGTATTTGGAGGGTGAATTAGTTAGGATGACATCTATGAGGGTGCTCGTGTTTACTGATTTGGGGTTGTACCTGGTAGGTTGGAAGGAGGAGAGATGACTAGAAATGAGTCTGTTGACCATTTTATGTGTGGATTAATTGTCGGAGTAGAGGACCTTGTGCATTTCAGGTAAAATAACGACCTAATGTTTATATCCCAGGACAAATTAGCTAGCAACAGCAAGCTAGCTAAATTGCCATGCATGTTTTAATGCTTTTCAACCGGTCACCAAATTAATGTAATTGGTTCAGAGTTTGTTTTGATATTTTAACCTGTGTGTCGTGATTGCGTTTGGTGTAGGGGGACAAAATAAATGTATGCACGATGGCGCACGCACGCAGCCGGTTTGGGTTCCGTGTTAGGGTACATGTTGCCGCAGCAGTCTCACCTTAATTAATTATGTAACCATCAGCTGGCTGTGTTTTCACTGCATTTTAAAACATTGAGCAAACTACACTAATGTTAGAGGCCTATACACAAGTCATAAATTGACTTGACATTTTGTGGATAAGTCTAGTTCTTGCAATTGAGTACATTCATCAATAGCCTTGCATAGCCTATGTTCTATATTCTTTCTCCATTTAGCTTCCGGCAGTATCCCAAAGCTCCAGGAAGCTCCACTTCTCCATCTACGGGAAGAACGAGGCTAAAGTGTCAGATGGCGTAAGTCTGCGTACTCCATGTTCATCTTTGACATTACTGTATGAATGGATTCAATATGTTTGCACAAAATATATTGTCTTTTAGATGTATTTAATTTGTGTCAGTGCTTGTAGAGACAATTTGTATTATACAACTCTAGCTAGAGAAAATACTGAAATGTTAATGTTTTGTGCTTGTGTTTTTACTGGTTTCTACAGATCTCCACACAGTACCCTGTGGTAGACCATGAGTTTGATGCCGTGGTTGTGGGTGCCGGTGGGGCAGGACTACGTGCTGCTTTTGGCCTGTCTGAGGCTGGCTTCAACACAGCTTGTGTCACAAAGCTGTTCCCCACCAGGTCGCACACGGTGGCTGCACAGGTATATATCAAGTTATATATATATATATATATATATATTCTACAAGATTCAATGGGAAATGACCACGTAACAGCAGGAAATATCCCAGATTGTCCCCTTAAACTTCTTTGGGATAGCCCCCTTTTTAATTTTTCTTTGCCTAAAATGACATACCTAAAACAAACTGCCTGTAGCTCAGGCCCTTAAACAACGATATGCATATTCGTGGTACCATTTGAAAGGAAGCACTTTGAAGTTTGTAGAAATGTGAATTTAATGTAGGAGAATATAACACAGATATAGTTGAAGAAAATACAAATGTATATATTTTTTTCTACCACCGTCTTTGAAATGCAACAAAGGTACCACATCTAGCCATCACTCTGTAATTCCGATGGTGTCCATAAGATGGCAGCAGTTTATGTGCAAAGTTTCAGACGATTAACTTGAAGTATGAGCAAACTACATGACATTTAGTGTGAAGTCACCCAGGTACATTTGGGCAAATCGCGATGGAGACATTTACATTTTTTCTGCAAGAATATTGTCAAATCTGTATACTTGGACTTTGATTTAGCTTTCCCAGTATTAGTAGCCATATTATAAGTTCAACATTTGCAAAACACCCAGTTTTCATAACTTCATAACTCTCCATAATCTTGTAATTCTTGTCTAAAAGGAAAAGGCTTACTGTCGCACAAGGTTAGCAGCTACATTTTGCGACATACAGGGTTTCCTGATACTCCTGTAAAGCCCAGCTCATTGGCTATCTAGCTAGCTTTGTTTGACCCCGATTGGTGCTTATTTGTCAAAGTTACAGTCGATCAAGTGAAGACCGCCCGCATTATCGGTGTGCCATGAAGGCGTCGCTCTCTGATCCAATTTGGTGTTCTATAGGATATACTACAAATTGAACGAGTGGAAATACAAAATCGATCATGCATGCTATATGGACCTTTTTTAGGACATGAAAAATGATTTTATCTAACAAAACGACACTTCATGTTATCTCTGGGACCCTTTGGATGATAAATCAGAGCAAGATTTCAGAATGTAATAACACATTTCACCTTCAGAGGTGAATTTCTAGAACCTATTGCGGTGGGAAAAAAGTGTTTTGTTGTTAGGAGCTCTCCTCTCTCAGTAGCATGGCATTTTTTCCCCCGCAGTATTAGCTACTGTAAATTGGACAGTGCAGTTATATTAACAAGAATTTAAGCTTTCAGCCGATATAAGACACTTATCTGTACCGACATTTGTTGTTTCTCTAAAATGTGCGATTGTGACAAGGCACTACATGATTTACAACTGTCCCGTTGGCGGGACGCCTATCCCCAAGAAGTTTTTAAATTCCTGTGTTGCATGATAACAAGTCTAATCAACTTTTTTTGCATTATACACAGAAGGCAGCAATGCCATTTTAAATTCACAATGAATTAATCATATCCCACTGCAGTGGCTTTATCAGCCAACTTAATGTTTTACAGTTGTATTAGGCATACCTCCATGCAATATCTACAAAAAAATCCATAGTTCAAGTCCTGAACAGTTGTTTTTGCATTTAGGGCGGGATCAATGCAGCCCTTGGAAACATGGAGGGAGATGATTGGCGGTGGCATTTCTACGACACAGTGAAGGGATCTGATTGGCTGGGAGACCAGGACGCCATACACTACATGACAGAGCAGGCCCCACATGCCGTTGTGGAGGTGAAACACACACACACACAGCTTTTTAGATATGGCAAAGAAAACAAAATGGTAAAGCAGGATATTCACTAACGTAAATTAAACTATGCTGCTGATGGTTCTTTGTGGAAAAACGAATGTATTGAAAGGTAACCAGCCTCTTGAAAGCGGAGTTGGTAGAAGGGTCCAGTAGGGGAATGTGGGGCAGCAGGTAGCCTAGTGATTTAAGAGCGTTGGGCCAGTAACCAAAAGTATGCTGGTTTGAATCCCTGAGCCAACTAGGTGAAAAATGTGTATGTGTCCTTGAGTAAGGTACATTACCCTAATTGCTCCTGTCAATCGCTCTGGACAAGAGCGTCTGCTAAATGACAAAAATGTACTGTAAAAATACATGCTAGTGGTGGTGTAAGCAAAAGTCCCATGCTTAAAGGTGCAATATGCAAAAATTCTAATTCTAGTTGGCCTTTCAGTTTGGGAAAAATATCATTGTACCATCAAAACCGCTGGGAAATTTCTTTTCAATATCCAAAAATATTGTATTTTCAGCTGTTCGAAGCTGGTATAGAGAACCAGATGTAAAAGATTCCAAACGAAAGTTAAGAATGGGAAGCATAGACTTAGAAATAGCATACATAGAACAGATCTACTGCTTCTTACGCTTGCATTCAATTAGTGACAGATCTATAACTCACATTTCTATTTGAATTTGGCTGGGTTGCCCTACATATTGCAGCTTTAAGCGCTGCAGCAGAATTAAACGGCCCCTCCTACTAATGAATTAATGCTGTGTCCTGTCCTTTCAGCCCTTCTGATGTACCAAAACGAGTGAAAATGCCCTTATTCTTCTCTGCAATGTTGTGTAGGTGCCTTTACATAGACTCAAACAATAATACATTCTGTGTATTTTAATAATTGGCTCAAGTGCAAGCGTATTCGTGTATTATGTAGCCTATAATTATTTTGGGATTAAGTTTAACCCCCCCCAATCAGAAAGGATTGGCAAAACATCAAAACAAGCACTGATAGGCTGGTAAAATGAAAATATTCATGTATTATTTATTGGCTACCTTACTATTTCTAACTTTCTGTTGTGAAAATAACTGAAAGCTGGTGTGCCAGTGATTTAACAGGTCTTCTTGATGTCCCCAGCTAGAGAACTTTGGCATGCCCTTCAGCCGAACCGAGGATGGCAAGATCTACCAGAGGGCTTTTGGTGGCCAGAGTCTGAAGTTTGGCAAGGGAGGCCAGGCCCACCGGTGCTGCTGCGTAGCCGATAGAACCGGCCACTCCCTTCTGCACACACTCTACGGACGGGTACGTCAATGTCTTGACTCAAAATTCCATAATCCACCACTTGCAGTCGTGCTAAATATACATACCCTTTCTCTGCTGTTCCTCTGAATTCCATTTTACTGACAAACTCTGCTTTTAGAATCTCATGTTCTGTCCTGTTTTTGCTGGATTCACTAATCTATCACTCTTGGGGCGGCAGGGTAGCCTAGTGGTTAGAGCGTTGGACTAGTAACCAAAAGGTTGCAAGTTCGAATCCCCGAGGTGACAAGGTACAAATCTGTCATTCTGCCCCTGAACAGGCAGTTAACCTACTGTTCCTAGGCCGTCATTGAAAAGAAGAATTTGTTCTTAACTGACTTGCCTAGTAAAATAAAGGTAAAATTTAAAATAAATAAAAAAACTCTTCTCACCTTTTTTAGTCTCTGAGGTATGACACCAGCTACTTTGTGGAGTATTTTGCCCTGGACCTGCTGATGGAGGAAGGAGAGTGTAAAGGAGTGATTGCTCTGTGTATGGAGGATGGATCCATCCACCGCTTCAGGTCCAAGAACACAGTCATTGCCACAGGGTATGTAGATGTTTCTGTAGTGAATAAGTTTACAGTTAGAAGGCTTGTTCCAAGTAATCTGGGAGCTTTGTCTGACCTATTATACCAGTTGTAATGTTAACTTTTTAACATCCTCACCCTGGGCAGAAGGTGCCTCCTTGATGACGATGTAAAGTTCTAATATTTTGCCCTGATTCTTACTCCTGCCACTCTGCTCAATCTGCAGTGGTTACGGCCGTACCTACTTCAGCTGCACGTCAGCCCACACCAGCACAGGAGACGGTAATGCCATGGTGACCCGTGCAGGCCTGCCCTGCCAAGACCTGGAGTTTGTCCAGTTCCACCCCACAGGTCAGTGTCAGATTGGCAGTAGAGGCCTGTCTGCTAGGGAGTGAAATTAAGAACATGAAATAAACATTTATTTGAGAAGAGTTGATAAACACTCAGAATAAGCCTATCCATTAGAAATGTAATCTTGAAAGTGTTTCTGTCCTTAGTCTGAAGGTAACTGTGAATTATCATGCGTTTCATGACATCGTTGGGGACAATGGCTATTATCGTTGGTGACAATTAAATCATATGGTCATAGAAGTCAGAGCTCTGGGAGACATGTCTGTTTACATACTGTGGATACATAATCATACTATAAATATCATTGGGAGGTAAGTGGAGTCCAGCGGGCCCTCGGTGCTGGTTTCATATGACGTAACGTAATCCCTCTAGGTATCTATGGAGCCGGCTGTCTGATCACAGAGGGGTGCCGTGGTGAGGGAGGAATCCTCATCAACAGTGAGGGCGAGCGCTTCATGGAACGATACGCCCCCAACGCCAAGGACCTGGCCTCCAGAGACGTCGTGTCCCGCTCCATTACCATTGAGATCCGAGAGGGCAGGTAAGATCACCACCAAGGCTCTGTCTTCCCTGATCACCCATAGAAGTATTGTGCTGATGCTGGATAACTGATGTGTGACTGCATGCTCTATCGATGTCAGATCATTGATTTAATATTGGCATGCACATTTTTAAAACAAAGTGTCAAATAGATGGTCAATCTAGAATCAATCTATTCATGCTTTGGTAAACTAAAATCTACCTCAAGAATGTTACATTTGAGTAATTTAGCAGATGTTCTTATACAGAGCGACTTACAGGAGCAATTAGGGTTGAGTGCCTTTCTCAAGGGCACATTGACAGATTTGTCCCCTAGTCTGCTCAATGATTCGAACCAGCAAACTTTTGGTTACTGGTCCAACACTCTTACTGTTAACCGCTAGGCTACCTGCTGAATGACAGGAAATGGAATTCGCATGGAATCTACCCACAAATTCCAATTGAGATGTTTCCACCTTGCCATGAGTTTCAGGTGTGAAAGACAACTGTCATGCTAACAGACTTTTATCTGTGTGTTCCTAGGGGATGTGGCCCAGAGAAGGACCATGCGTACCTGCAGCTGCACCATCTCCCGCCACAGCAGCTGGCCACCCGTCTGCCAGGCATCTCTGAGACTGCCATGGTCTTCGCCGGTGTGGATGTCACCAAAGAGCCCATCCCCGTCCTGCCCACCGTCCACTACAACATGGGAGGAATCCCCACCAACTACAAGGGACAGGTAACTAGCAGCATCCGTTGAAAAGAAATGTCATATATTTGTATATTTTCTTGTTGAAAGTCCTATGAAATAACCCTAATATAGGTAAGCAAATCTAATGAGACAGATGTAGTGAGTCTTTAAACTGGACCTCTCTTAAGTTTAATGTATTCAAACGATCTTATATAATATATGTATTGTCAGCTGTGATGTAATATGTCTGCTGTACCGCAGATCATTTTATGATTTACTGTCCTGTTCTCCACAGGTCCTCACCTACACACCTGAGGAGGGGGACAAGGTGGTGCCAGGGTTGTTTGCCTGTGGTGAGGCTGCCTGTGCCAGTGTCCATGGTGCCAACCGCCTGGGAGCCAACTCCCTGCTGGATCTGGTGGTGTTTGGACGTGCCTGCGCCCACACAATTGCTGACATCTGCAATCCAGGTACCAATTCTATTCTTTAACCCTTACCTGTATGTCAAGACAAAAGCACATGCAATAATGCGTTGTCCCACAACTTCTTAATGCAATGGCCAGGCCAAGGCTCCCTTGGAAAAATACTTAGACAATCCTGGCAATGTGGTGTTTCTGCAGGAGAGAAGCTCTCCCCCCTGAAGCCCAATGCAGGAGAGGAGTCTGTGGCCAACCTGGACAAGTTGAGGTTTGCTGACGGCAGCATGAGGACCTCCGAGATCAGACTGAACATGCAGAAGGTATGGATTAAAAACAATTTTGTGGGGGGAATGGAACTGATATGCCTTGGATGGTCATCAAATCTACTGGAAATGAGCGTTAAATACACTGCTCAAAAAAATAAAGGGAACACTAAAATAACACATCCTAGATTTGAATGAAATATTCTTATTAAATACTTTTCTTTACATAGTTGAATGTGCTGACAACAAAATCACACAAATTATCAATGGAAATCAAATTTATCAACCCATGGAGGTCTGGATTTGGAGTCACACTCAAAATTAAAGTGGAAAACCACGCTACAGGCTGATCCAACTTTGATGTAATGTCCTTAAAACATGTCCTTAAAACAAGTCCTTAAAACAAGTCAAAATGAGGCTCAGCAGTGTGTGTGGCCTCCATGTGCCTGTATGACCTCCCTACAACGCCTGGGCATGCTCCTGATGAGGTGGCGGATGGTCTCCTGAGGGATCTCCTCCCAGACCTGGACTAAAGCATCCGCCAACTCCTGGACAGTCTGTGGTGCAACGTGGCGTTGGTGGATGGAGCAAGACATGATGTCCCAGATATGCTCATTTGGATTCAGGTCTGGGGAATGGGCGGGCCAGTCCATAGCATCAATGCCTTCCTCTTGCAGGAACTGCTGACACACTCCAGCCACATGAGGTCTAGCATTGTCTTGCATTAGGAAGAACCCAGGGCCAACCGCACCAGCATATGGTCTCACAAGGGGTCTAAGGATCTCATCTTGGTACCTAATGGCAGTCAGGCTACCTCTGGCGAGCACATGAAGGGCTGTGCGGCCCCCCCAAAGAAATGCCACCCCACACCATGACTGACCCACCGCCAAACCGGTCATGCTGGAGGATGTTGCAGGCAGCAGAACGTTCTCCACGGCGTCTCCAGACTCTGTCACGTGACAGACGTGTGCTCAGTGTGAACCTGCTTTCATCTGTGAAGAGCACAGGGCGCCAGTGGCGAATTTGCCAATCTTGGTGTTCTCTGGCAAATGCCAAACGTCCTGTACGGTGTTGGGCTGTAAGCACAATCCCCACCTGTGGATGTCGGGCCCTCATACCACCCTCATGGAGTCTGTTTCTGACCGTTTGAGCAGACACCTGCACATTTGTGGCCTGCTGGAGGTCATTTTGCAGGGCTCTGGCAGTGTTCCTCCTGCTCCTATTTGCACAAAGGCGGAGGTAGCGGTCCTGCTGCTGGGTTGTTGCCCTCCTACGGCCTCCTCTTCTCCTGATGTACTGGCCTGTCTCCTCGTAGCGCCTCCATGCTCTGGACACTACACTGACAGACACAGCAAACCTTCTTGCCACAGCTCGCATTGATGTCCCATCCTGGATGAGCTGCACTACCTGAGCCACTTGTGTGGGTTGTAGACTCCGTCTCATGCTACCACTAGAGTGAAAGCACCATCAGCATTCAAGTGACCAAAACATCAGCCAGGAAGCATAGGAACTGAGAAGTGTTCTGTGTTCACCACCTGCAGAACCACTCCTTTATTGGGGGTGTCTTGCTAATTGCCTTTTGCATTTTGCACAACAGCATGTGAAATTTATTGTCAATCAGTGTTGCTTCCTAAGTGGACAGTTTGATTTCACAGAAGTGTGATTGACTTGGAGTTACATTGTGTTGTTTAAGTGTTCCCTTTATTTTTTTGAGCAGTGTACTTGTACAGTACCATCACTTCTTTGCTAAATGTTTGTTCCTCTCTCTGTCATCAGACCATGCAGAACCACGCCGCTGTGTTCCGTACCGGCAAGGTCCTGAAGGAGGGATGTGACAAGATGGATGCTGTCTACCAGACCCTGGACGACGTCAAGACCTTCGACAGAGGTCAGCATCTCATTCCCTCTGCTGATGTGATGTGAATTGTCTTTCAATTGCCCCATCTCGCCAGGGCAGAAGGTCTTTGTTGTCCCATTGTTGGGCTTGATTGCAACAGGGATTATGTTCTGAAGCAGTGTTAAAGTTCCCTCTCTCCTCCCCTTAGGTATTGTGTGGAACACTGACCTGGTGGAGACCCTGGAGCTGCAGAACCTCATGCTGAACGCTGTGCAGACCATCAACTCTGCCGAGCAGCGCGAGGAGAGCAGGGGAGCCCACTCCAGAGAGGACTTCAAGGTAAGAACTGAAGAGACAGAAACCACTGCTATACTAGCCTGGCCTGCAATGACAATTTGTTGTCTGGCAAAGTGATATTGCTCGTATGCATACAGTTCCATTTTGTTTCATGGTAGGGGCCTCGATGTGGACATGTTTTGTTTGGAGCTGAAAGTAATGCATATGAACAGACACTGCTATTGTCATCACACAAACAACTACTATAAACTATAGGAGCTCTCTCCAGTAGTAGTTGGACCAGTCTGTAGACTGTTTCATTCTGAAAGATTCCTTTGTACCATTGCAGGACCGTATGGATGAGCTTGACTATGCCAAGCCTCTGGCGGGACAGGTGAGGAAGCCCATTGAAGAGCACTGGAGGAAACATACCATGTCCACTGTGGATCCTAAGACGGGAAAGGTAAGTATGCTCACAAAAAAAAGTCCAGTGCCTAATGATTGTGTTTAACTAGAGATTTTTATTTTTCTAAATATAAATGACAGGATTAATTGACCTTTAATTCTTAACAACACAATAATAGCAGAGTCTGTGCTTGCCAATTTTAATTTGCTATCACTAACCCATCTCTCCCTTTTTGTGCTTCTGTTATAGGTAACTCTGAAATACAGACCGGTTATTGATAACTCGCTTGATGCAGAGGACTGTGCTGCTATCCCTCCCGCCATCCGTTCCTACTAAGCTCATAACTATCTGATGCTGACTCAACTTTTATTTATGATCAAGATTTATGCTTTTGCAGTTAACATGATTCTCATATTACTGCTAATAAATACTATAAGTGGAATATTTGATATTTTTGATAATAAACCTTACTCGTGCAAATGTGAGTTGTGTGTATTTTAAACTTGTAACACATTTGCTATTGTTCTTTTTGGCAAATGCATACATTTCATTTTTAAATATTGAATAATTGTAGAAATCTGTCAAATAAAGTCACGGTTTGAATTTTTTTTTTACCCCAATTTTTAAGATATCTACACAATGCCAATACAATACTCAATTTCTTCACTCAATGGCTATGCTTGGTTAAGGAAAAACACATTTCTAATCTGTAAATCAAGTTCTGTTTATCTTGCGTGCTTCCTGTTTTGTAGGATTTATCTTGAATAAAGATGCTGAAATAACTCAATCCCTCCTGTCTGTGTAGTGTCAGTTCTTCCAAATACCATGTCAATGTTCCATCTGAAATACAATAATCAAAGTCACTGGAGGAAGCACCAGCAAGCACCCTGTAATTGGAAGATGTCTTTGATTACAGAAAATAACGATGGCTTAGAAACTCTGACTGTTGTGTATTTTAAAATGTAGGCGTTGTGATGAACTTTTTTTGGAAGGGGGAATGGTATGCAACCGGCTACATTCATAAAACATTCTCCATTGAGGCTGCTAAGGCGTCAATTTCCTCAACACAATTTAATGGCAAGAAGGTGGGGGAAAAAAACATATGTACTTTATGAAATACCATTTTCCACTACCATGCTACAGTGGCTAGTCCTGGTCCACATTAATGTTTTAACTATATGACCAGAAAAAAATGACTGCTGCAACAAATACAGGGTCCTTGCTATCTGGGTTTTGTTATATAAATAGTCATACACATAACTCATAGTATACAGCGCTAAGCTAAACCGCCTGACTCAAGTCATCTTACGTACCCTTGCTAAAGCAGGAACTAGCTCACACAGCCAGCAATAAAACTACCCCCCTAAAACCATCCCCTCAGCTTGGTTGTCTCCCGACCCCAGGAAACAAAGACATTCCATCGCATGAACACATGCACCCAGCCATAAAAACTGCCCCTCTACCTCACGAACCCCTGACACAAACATCTCCTAGTATAAACACATCTCCCCCCTCTACTGGTCGGGGGCTCAGAGAACAAGACTCTGTTCTGTACCAATGGGGCTCATGCTCTGGATTAGAGCAGGTCCGCCTCCAACTTTTTGGGACCAATCAGAAGACAAAAAACGACAAGACTCTACCTACTTTATTCTATGTATAAAAATGAATGTAACCTTTGTATAAGGCCTCTTTTTCACCTGACTCCTTGCCGAGTTATATGAACTAGATCCGTGCACGTAAAACTGCGGGACAAGATATCTTTGACTCATTAAAACTGCCTTTTGTTACAACTGAAATCCACTCTGTCCAGCGTCCGTGATTTGGTCTCAACTCTCCAATATATAAACACCAATCATAACAGTTCCTTGGGACATTACAAGTCTGACATTACCCCGTTGAAATTTTAAAAGTTTAGGGTAGAAAGCTATAGGCAACATCCGGGACTAGCATTAGCCACTGTAGCACAGATGGTTGTAAAAATCTTTGATGTAGCATGTTGGTGGAAAATAGTGTTTCATAAAGAAAGTAGCTATCTATGCATTTTTTCCCATTCGCGTTTGACTGTAAGATTAAACAACTCTATATCGCCATTTGCAGGCCTTGGGCTTTGTTGGAAACATCCAGACAGACAAAACCCCAGTACCACAAGAACAAAACGCAATATAAAAGCCCAATCAATTGTATTAATACTTGTAAACAAAAATAAAGTATATTTTATTAATTCAGAGGCTCATCTGAAAGTTATGTTCATGTTTCGCAGAGAAATTAGTAGGTTGATAAAATGCTGTCTCTGGAGAGGGCAAGAACAATATGTCAGAATAAGTGCAGTATTATCATAAGGAGATGTATACTTGGAAAACGGAGGAGGAATGTAGAGAAAATGCGAGGCAGAGGAAGTTCGAGATAAGGAGGAAGAGGGTGAGCTTGAAACGGTTACAAATGGCGGGGAAAAGGGAGATGGTTTGTTAAAGAAGAATGGTAGGAAGTGTAAGCAGGGTGAGCTGTACACCGGATTGAAGGTTGGAGGAGAAATGTGAGTGAGGGCGAAGTATCGGAGGGGTTAGGTGTGGGTGGTGAAGTGGTGAAGCAGGCGCTCTGTGTTAAACGAATGGGGACAAGAGGTGTGAATTGTTTTGCTCTCAAGACAAGGGCGCCATTGAAAGGAGTGATTACTGGGGTAGTGGTAAATGTGAAAGTTGACCAACTGAAGGGAATGATTCCCGGTGTTTGGGATGCTAGTCGTTTGGTCCTACACAGACAGTGGCGTGAGTGGTCAAACAGAAGAGTCGTTGCCTGTTCTTTTGAGTTTTAATATTGAGTCTTTGACCGCAAAAGTGGTGTTAGGATATATAGAGCACGAGTCAAAGGAACGTGTAGCTTTGGGGGAAGCAGTGGTATGTGTTAATTGTAGGGATGCCCATGGGGCTGAGGATCAGAAATCTCCGGTACGAGAGAGGCATGTTGAGGTTTCCAGGCTTAGAGTAGTGCAGAAGTTGTCGTATGCTGAGGCAGTGAAGAAAGTAGTGGAAGATGGGTCGAGGGCGAGGGACCCTGAGAGGAGTGGAGTGAGTAGTAGATCTGTACCAGTACAGGGGAATAGGCCAACACGTGATATATGCTTCAGTAAGATTTAATTTGTAGCGTTTATTGCAGTGGTTATCAACTGTACTGCAGGGATGGAACGCAAGTCGCAGAAAATTGGGGTTGTGGTGGCAGCTGCAGAGAGGTATTTGGGAGTACGAGACTTGAAGTCAGAAGTGTCCAGTCCTTTCAGGCTGTTGGCTTGAGGGATGACTAGATATATTTAAATGGTGGAGTAGGGTGGTGTGTTTTTGGTGAATGTAGGGTTAGATAGTAGGGTATTTTCAGTGGTGGAAAAAGTACCCAATTGTCATACTTGTGTAAAAGTAAAGATACTGTAACGACCCTGGGTTTATAAGCGCGGATATCGACTCTGCCGTTTGAGCATGCTTTTGCGGCACAGTTGATAGCGCGCTAGACTTCGGGATAGAAAGTCGAGGGTTCGACACCTGCTCCCTGCTGTTTCATCGCAATACCTACAGGACTCAAGTAAAAGTCACACAGTAAAATATTACTTGAGTAAAAGTCTAAAAATATTTGGTTTTAAGTATCAAAAGTAAATGGAATTGATCAAATGTACTCTCCAACACGCAGACATAATTTACAAACAAAGCATTTGTGTAGGTAGGCATTAGGGATGACCATTGACGTTATCTTGATAAGTGAATTGGACCAGTTTGAATTGGACCATTTTCCATTCAAAATGTGACGAGTACTTTTGGGTGTCAGGGAAAATGTATGGAGTAAAACGTACATTATTTTCTTTAGGAATGTAGTGAAGTAAAATTTGTCAAAAATATAAATAGTAAAGTACAGATACCACAGAAAACTACACAAGTAGTACTTTAAAGTATTTATTTTACCTTACACCACTGGGTATTTGTTTATTTTATTTTTTATTTTCAAGGAAAGTTTAAGGGAGTTATACTTCAGTCTAGTAGGTGGCGGTAATACATTATTTATTGGATGCCAATCGCGGTTAAACCTCATCGAAGAACAAACAGCGCAATGAGCGGAACTTCATGAAGCTCATTTCCGCCATCTGGTCCGTCCAGCAAAGCTTTCCCCAAGACAGATCAACAATGGCTGAACGAGGATACAGCTTCTCCCTCACTACTTTCAGGTAACTTAAAATAACAATATATTTCTGCGTAGCAACACAAGACGTAATCAATTAACACCTTACCATGAAGCCATTTTCCGCGATAGTTGTGATCATTCTCCATTCTCCATTTAAATGGACTTGAGGCAACACTTACAAGAGATGCAGTGTCACGCCGATGATAGCTAACGTTAATGCTTAGCTAACTAACGTTATCTTCCTACCGCTAACTGTTGAGTTGAAGCCACTGATGTATAGCTTGAAGCGGGTTAGTTAGCGTAAGCTAATTCATCTCCAAGATGGTTAACATGTCTAATGTAGGCTATCTAATGTCAGAATATGTGTACTGCAGTTGCTATTTTTGGTGTTAGCAAGTTAGATACAATCCCCATAGCTTCTGTGTAACGTTAACTGGCTGACGTTAGCTTGCTAACGTAAACTCACCCCATTCCGTACAAATGTGCGCAACCGCAACATTCAAACGAGGCTACAAAGAATACTAATGGGACTATAGCGACTGTGTTGACTTCAAAATCGGGGGTGTGAACTAGGTTTCTATTCCAGCGTTGATCAACATGGTAATGGCTCTATAGTATTGGAGAAAATTTGAAAAAAACGGACCCTCCGTTACACCGGGACGTGTCATGTCGTAACGTACAGCAAGCATAAAGCAACTATTTATGTCTTACAATCTCTCTCCACCTGGTGTTGCACTACTCTCATCCTTTAAAAACAAGAAATGGACAGTGCGGGGGTAAGGGGGATACCTAGTCATTTTTTGCGTCATCATTGCATGCGATCATCATTCTCAAAGCCGCTGTTTATTCACGGCCTTAAAAACCCGACTCAAATTCGACACAAACCTTCAAATAGGTATGTAATGACACATTATATAAACTCTTTATAGTGTTTTATTTACATTTTAGAGTCGATAAGGTGATAAGTTGGACAGATCGAGTGGGGGAAAAAAAGCAATTTTCCCACATCTTGTAATATTCATGTGTAAACATACTGAATTGGTTGCATTTTACAGCCATATCATACTGTGCTATGATTGGTTAAGACCACCCAAATGGTTAGGTCATCGGCAGTTTGATCCTGGTTGGCGATACGTGAACATGCCAGTTATAGCTAGCTAATAAAGAGCTACGTTAAGACATATCCTGTAGTACTGCATTTTATTATTTTGTGCAAAACAAGACATGGTGTCAGAGTAAAAGTTCTTAGAAGATGAATTTTTCTGGACTTCCTTCACCTCGAATGGACTGGGAGTCTACAAACTTACCCGATGCATGGCGTAAGTACAAACAGCATGTAGAGCTAATCTTCACGGGTCCTCTGAAGGACAGAGGAGAAGAGGGAAAATGCAGCTACTTGCTACTCTGGATCGGTGAAAAGGAGAGATATTTACAACACATGAACACTTACCGAGACTGAATCAAAGGTACTGAAAACATACTACGATCGTTTTGAAGCATATGTTGTGGCAAAGGATATTGTGGATACAAAGTGCATGGCGAACAAGGAAATTGCCCAGCTAAATGCAAACAGTGTACTAAATGTGGAAAATGGAATCACTTTGCAAAAGTGTGCAGAGCTTACTGTGGAAAAACAGTACACACAGTGAGTGAAGATGAAATGTCAATCAAAGAGTCAAACGCTGATGAACTGTTTATTGATTCAGTGACACAGAAAAGTCATATCAGAGACAGAGCAAGCCTTTGCTGACATTGAGATAGGAACACAAGGCACAAAGCTAAAGTTCAAACTAGACACTGGTGCACAAGTAAACATTATTCCTCTGAATAAGTGCCACAGCTTGACATCTGAATGCGAGCTCACGCGCAGACTGACTGGTTATGATGGTGAACAGCACCCAGTAAAAGGCACATGCACTTTCAAATGCAAATACAAGGAAAGTGACATGATGTTGGACTTTTATGTTGTTGACACTAGAGCACCTGCAGTGCTAGGTCTTAAAGCATGTTTAGACATGGACCTCATCAAGCTAGTTTTATCAGTGACAGCACCAGTAGATACAGACAATGTACTGGAGGAGTTTGCTGATGTTTTTACAGGAATAGGATTATTCCCAGGAGAATGTACCATTCACCTTGACCCAGACGCAACCCCTGTGGTCTACCCACCGAGAAAGATTCCCCTTGCTCTCTGTGCCCGACTGAAGAAAGAGTTGGAGAGCATGGAGCAATCTGACAGTCACCAAGGTTACAGAACCAACTGACTGGGTAAATGCGTTAGTGATGGTAGAGAAACCACGCACAGGCAAGCTCCGAGTATGTCCCGACCCAAGAGACTTGAACAGGGCTATCAAACCCCCATTACCCTTTACCGACGCTAGATGGCATCACACACAAGCTAGCGGAAGCACACTACTTCAGTGTCATGGACGCTAGATCAGGCTACTGGGCTATCAAGCTCACAGAAGAGTCATCTAAGCTCACAACATTCAACACACCGTTTGGACGCTACAGGTTCCGTCGCCTGCCTTTTGGGATTATCTTAGCCCAAGACAAGTTTCAGCGAAAGATTGACGAAGTGTACGAAGGCCTCGAAGGAGTTGTGGTCATTGTGGACGACATCCTTGTCTATGGTCGAACCAAAGAAGAGCACGGTCGAAACCTCCGCACGATGCTGTAAAGGTCCTGCGAGAGAGGAGTCCGGCTCAACCCCCACATGGGCATGGAAAAGTGCAAACCGAGAAAACGGGACATTTTGTTTTGGCCCGGAATGTGCAAACAAATAGAGGACATTGTTGGTAAATGTGCCATATGTCTTGAACGACGCCCCTCAAACACCAAAGAGCCAATGTTACCTCACTGTATCCCAGACCGACCCTGGCAGGTCGTGGCAACCGATCTGTTCAGCTGGAACAACGAGGACTACATCGTAACAGTGGACTACTACAACAGATACTTCGAACTCGACAAGCTTCACAGCACCACAACTGCAGCTGTGATACACAAGCTGAAAGCAGCCTTTGCCAGGCATGGCATTGTAGAGACTTTAATATCTGACAATGGGCCCTGTTACAAATCAAATGAGTTTGAATCCTTCACAAAAGCATGGGAGTTCACACATGTCACCACAAGCCCACATTACCCTCAAAGTAATGGCCTTGCTGAAAAATCAGTGCAGATTGCTAAATCACTCATTGACAAAGCAAAAGCAGACAAGAGAGACCCCTACCTCAGTCTCCTTGAATACCGCAACACTCCAGTTGACACTGAACGTTCATATATAACGTCCGCACCGCAGAAGGAGCGGTGTTCCGCCTAAATCGTCGTCACCTACTGAACACAAAAGAACAACACACTGATGAGATGAACTGTTCCCCTGAAAGAGAACGTGATGGACTAAACACACACACACACACACAGCACAACATACACCATACTTACCTGCAACACCACAAGAACTGTTGACTGACACAGAAGCATGCTCAGCATCATATCGCACAAGGTCAGGAAGAGGGGTCAAGCCCAGAGCTGTGAAATGTCAAAGGGTGTAGGCGGATCGCTGCCCTAAGAGTTCCAGACTGTAAACGTGTTATTGAAAGTTCACTTGAAATGCTTTGGTATTGTATTTGTTTGAAATGTTAAGATGTTATTTCTACAGTGAAAGCTGAGTTGCTGAGAATTCCTTGTTTGAAAAGTAACAGTATGTTGGATTATTGTTTCAGTCTGTTGATTCAGTTGGTGTAGAATGCAATATAAATGGTTACTTACCTTGAGTTCAAACTACAGAGCATGTATTCAAAAGAATCCCTTAGAATTCCAAAACAAGACATCTCTCCGTCTCACTATCACGCATTAGTTTCGCTTCCCCACTCGGCATTTTTAAAAAGACCCGACGGGGCTCATTGTGTGCTTGAATAATGCAGAATCGGGCAGTGTTTAGGTCATGTAAATGATTTATGTTGGAAAGGGTAAAAATTGTGCTTTACAATGGTATTGACATCACAGTTGATCTGGAAGTATTACGTTTTGGGGGCGCTAAAAAAAGGGCAATTGTACGGACCAATAAGGGCAATTGTACGGACGCTACATAGACACAACTATTCGGGTTTTGACTACACAGCTAACTAGTTAGTGAGATATTTAGCTAGTTAAGTTAGCTAAATGGTTGTAACTAAGATTGATTACCTTCCCTTTTTCCAACAGCCCCTCTGGGAAACTGGTCCAAATTGAATATGCCCTGGCAGCTGTAGCCGCAGGTGCTCCCGCTGTGGGAATCAAAGGTAAGTACCTAGCTAGTAACAACAGCAGTTTGATGCAGGTAGTTTACATCCACCCTGTCTATTAATTCGTGAAACACTTTTAAAGCCACTTTGATACCGAAGTGACTTTTTCGTAGCAGTTTAGTGAAAGGGTCCCCTGTTTATTCAGTGTTTCATTCATCACTACCCACCCAATTAAACACATCAACAGGGTTGTACAAGTCACTACTCAGCATCACCTTCTTAAGTAGCCTAATGAGAGCTGATTCCAAGCATTGAATTTTCATGTATTTTTGTTCCCCTTCCAGCCTCAAATGGAGTTGTCTTGGCAACAGAAAAGAAACAGAAGTCCATCCTGTACGACGAGACTAGTGTTCACAAAGTGGAGCCCATAACCAAACACATCGGCATGGTGTACAGTGGCATGGGACCTGACTACAGGTAATGAGACCTCCTGCTTAATGGAATTTAACTTTAACACAGCATGTACTATTCATATGACACTCCCTAGGCACTCGAGTATACTGGCCACTTCATAGGCACATTGTTGTTTTTCATAGAATAGGCCTATTTGTAAGATGTATGATCTCTTAGAGTACATGATCAAATAAGGTAAATAAACAAAGTGAACTAAAGCTACAGTCCTTGACTGTATTAAGTACTCAGAGAGATGCTTTTTGTTGTGTTGACAGGGTGCTGCTCCGGAGAGCCAGGAAGTTGGCCCAGCAGTACTTCCTGGTGTACCAGGAGCCCATCCCCACAGCTCAGCTTGTTCAGAGGGTGGCCTCTGTCATGCAGGAATACACACAATCAGGGTATGGAGTAGGTTGAAAGTCAACTGTTTATTCAATGTTTGTTTTCAGACTGTTGAATAAGAATTGTAGAAAAACTCTAAAACCCAATTATGATAAGTGTACCATATTAGGCGTTACATAGTTAAAATACAAAAAAATTACATTATCTTGTAGTTTACCAATAAAATGGGCTGGTGGTGACGTAGACATACTTGGTATTCATATTCCTAAAGATATAAATGAACTTACCCCAACCAATTTCAATAGAAAGTTAGCAAAAATAGATAAGATTCTATAAACATTTATGAAAAAATCACCATGATTATTCTAGTGCTATCAGTTTACTTGTTTTTTAATTCATATGAGCAAAGAATATTTACATGATATACTTTATTTGGCACTCTAAGCTAGAAAATGTAAACGTACCTATTTATATAATGAATATGAGTATGGGGGGGCTGAAATTTTTCAATTTTAAAGCCTTAAACCTGTAATGAAAAGCTTCACTGATACGCTTAAACCTGAACTGGTTCTCCAGTAGATTACTAAGAAAGGCTCATCCTTTGTTAAAAAATGATTTATTTTGCCTTTAGGTAACTTCTCATTTTCGATTATTTGAAAATGAAACTGTTTAAAGTCGCTGTTTTTAAACAAGCCATACAAAGGTAATTTAAATTTTATTCTCCAGAAAGACAGAACAAATATTATTGTTAAACTGAAATATACTGATAAGCTTCTTTATGGAATACATTTTATTTTTATTAATGATATTATGAATAGGAATGGTGGAGTTATGTCATGTGCAGCTATGGAAAATATATGAGAATGCTTGCTCAATCCAAAGTTAAAACCAACTGATTGAAGCATTACTGTGAAAAATGGAGGAGGAAAGTAGAAGAGGGAGAAGGTAGGGAACTTTTTGGTCTGCCATATATCAAAAACAAATTGGCTGAAAAAGATAGTCATACAGTGGCTTGCGAAAGTATTCACCCCCCTTGGCATTTTTACTATTTTGTTGCCTTACAACCTGGAATTAAAATAGATTTTTGGGGGGTTTATATCATTTGATTTACACAACATGCCATTTAAAAAAAAATTGTGTAACAAACAAGAAATAAGACAAAAAACAACTTGAGTGTGCATAACCCCCGCACCCCAAGTCAATACTTTGTAGCTAACTTTTGCAGCAATTACATCTGCAAGTCACTTTTGGGTATGTCTCTATAAGTTTGGCACATCTAGCCACTGGGATTTTTGCCCATTCTTCAAGGCAAAACTGCCCCAGCTCCTTCAAGTTGGATGGGTTCTGCTGGTGTACAGCAATGTTTAAGTCATACCACAGATTCTCAATTGGATTAAGGTCTGGACTTTGACTAGGCAATTCCAAGACATTTAAATGTTTCCCTTAAACCACTCGAGTGTTGCTTTAGCAGTATGCTTAGGATCATTGTCCTGCTGGAAGGTGAACCTCCGCCCCAGTCTCAAATCTCTGAAAGACTGAAACAGGTTTCCCTCAAGAATTTCACTGTATTTAGTGCCATCCATCATTCCTTCAATTCTGACCAGTTTCCCAGTCATTGCTGATGGAAAAACACCCACAGCATGATGCTGCCACCACCATGCTTCACTGTGGAGATGGTGTTCTCAAGGTGATGAGAGGTGTAGTGTTTGTGCCAGACATAGTGTTGTTCTTGATGGCCAAAAAGCTACATTTTAGTCTCATCTAACCAGAGTACCTTCTTCCATATGTTTGGGGAGTCTCCCACATGCCTTTTGGCAAACACCGAATGTGTTTGCTTTTTAATATTTTTTTTTAGGCAATTGCTTTTTATGGCCACTCTTCCGTAAAGCCCAGCTCTGTGTACGGCTTAAAGTGGTCATATGGACAGATACTCCGATCTCTGCTGTGGAGCTTTGCAGCTCCTTCAGGGTTATCTTTGGTCTCTTTGTTGCCTCTCTGATTAATGCCCTCCTTGCCTGGTCTGTGAGTTTTGGTGGGAGGCCCTCTCTTGGCAGGTTTGTTGTGCTGCCATCATATTCTTTACATTTTTTAATAATGGATGTAATAGTGCTCTGTAGGATGTTCAAAGTTTTGGATATTTTTTTAAATAAACCAACCCTAATCTGTACGTCTCCAGAACTTTGTCCCTGACCTGTTTCGAGAGCTCCTTGGTCTTCATGGTGCACCTTACTTAGTGGTGTTGCAGACTCTAGGGCCTTTCAGAACAGGTGTGTGTATACAGAAGTCGGAAGTTTACATACACTTAGGTTGGAGTCATTAACACTCGTTTTTCAACCACTCCACACATTTCTTGTTAATAAACTACAGTTTTGGCAAGTCGTCTTTGTGCATGACACAAGTAATTTTTCCAACAATTGTTTACAGACAGATGATTACACTTATAATTCACTGTATCACATTTAAACAGCTTGGGAAATTCCAGAAAATGATGTCATGGCTTCTGATAGGCTAATTGACATAATTTGAGTCAATTGGAGGTGTACCCGTGGATGTATTTCAAGGCCCACCTTCAAACTCAGTGCCTCTTTGCTTGACACCATGGAAAAATCGAAAGAAATCAGCCAAGACCTCAGAAAAAAAAGAGTTGACCTCCACAAGTCTGGTTCGTCCTTGGGAGCAATGCCTGAAGGAACCACGTTCATCTGTACAAACAATAGTACGCAAGTATAAACACCATTGGACCACGCAGCCGTCATACCGCTCAGGAAGGAGACGCGTTCTGTCTCCTAGAGATGAGCGTACTTTGGTGCGAAAAGTACACATCAATCCCAGAGCAACAGCAAAGGACCTTAAAGATGCTGGAGGAAATGGGTACAGGTACAAAAATATCTATATCCACAGTAAAACGAGTCGTATATCGACATAACCTTAAAGGCCGCTCAGCAAGGAAGAAGCCACTGCTCCAACACCGCCATAAAAAAGCCAGACTACATTTTGCAACTGCACATGGGGACAAAGATTGTGCTTTTTGGAGAAACATCCTCTGGTCTGATGGAACAAAAATAGAACTGTTTGGCCATAATGACCATTGTTATGTTTGGAGGATAAAGAGGGAAGCTTGCAAGCCAAAGAACACCATCCCAACCGTGAAGCACGTTGTGGGTGTGCCCTGCTGCAGGAGGGACTGGTGCACTTCGCAAAAAAGATGGCATCATGAGGCAGGAAAATGATGTGGATATATTGAAGCAACATCTCAAGACATCAGTCAGGAAGTTAAAGCTTGGTCGCAAATGGGTATTCCAAATGGACAATTTTCCCAAGCATACTTCCAAAGTTGTGGCAAAATGGCTTAAGGACAACAAAGTCAAGGTATTGGAGTGGCCATCACAAAGCATGAGCCTCAATCCTATAGAAATTCTGTGGGCAGAACTGAAAAGGCGTGCGTGAGCATGGAGGCCTACAAACCTGACTCAGTTACACCAGCTCTGTCAGGAGGAATGGGCCAAAATTCACCCAACTTATTGTGGGAAGCTTGTGGAAGGCTACCCAAAACGTTTGACCCAAGTTAAAGAATTTAAAGGCAATGCTACCAAATACTAATTTAGTGCAGGTAAACTTCTGACCCACTGGGAATGTGATAAAAGAAATAAAAGCTGAATTACATAATTCTCTACTATTATTCTGACATTTCACATTCTTAAAATAAAGTAGTGATCCTAACTGACCTAAGACTGAATTTTTACTCAGATTAAATGTCAGAAATTGTGAAACTGAGTGTAAATGTATTTGGCTAAGGTGCATGTAAACTTCTGACTTCAACTATATGTATGTCTACAGTACCATTTCAAGTTTGCACACACCTACTCATTTCAGGGTTTTTCTTAATTTTTTTACTCATTTCTACATTGTAGAATAATAGTGAAGACATCAAAACTATGAAATAACACGTATGAATTCATGTTGTAACCAAAAAAGTGTTAAACAAATCAAATGTATTTTAGATTTTTTCAAAGTAGTGCCCTTTGCCTTGACAGCTTTGCACACTCTTGGAATTCTCTCAACCAGTCTAATGATGAATGCTTTTCCAACAGCTATTCTAATCTGATATCATTCAATTAATGTAAAATATATATATTCCCAATGAAGGCATTCGCGAGGGAGTCAATTTGTTTCATATAGGCTTAAATGTTTTGTCTATTGCTGCAGGGGTGTCCGTCCTTTCGGAGTATCCTTGCTGATCGCTGGTTGGGATGAGGACAGACCATACCTTTTCCAGTCTGATCCATCTGTAAGGGCTCGTTATCACATTTTGCTATCTGAACATGTTTACCTTCTGTGTTTCTTGTGAGATTATGATGACATCATGGTTTGATTTCTCTACACAGGGAGCATATTTCGCCTGGAAAGCAACTGCTATGGGGAAGAACTACGTCAATGGTAAAACATTCCTTGAGAAAAGGTATTTCAATCTATTTCTCCCCCACTCCAAATGGCACCATACTCACAACAGTTGAGGTTAAACTGCAGCTGTTAGTAACCCTTTGTATACATTTGAGGTAAATTGAATGTCTTGCTCAGATACAATGAAGACCTGGAACTGGAGGATGCCATTCACACAGCTATCTTGACTTTGAAGGTGAGTTACTCTCTTGAAAGCCTCTCCTGCTGGGCTTCCATGCGTTGATATCTGATGTCAGACACACGTTTATTAAGAGACCAGCCTCTTGTGATCTTCTTGCATTTGGGTCATGAGCAGAATCCTGAATGCTATATTTTATTCACAGGAAAGCTTTGAGGGTCAGATGACCGAAGACAATATTGAAGTGGGGATCTGCAATGAAGCCGGCTTCAGGCGACTGTCACCCGCAGAAGTGAAAGACTACTTGGCGGCTATCGCTTAAAACAAATGTGACTTGTGTTAGTGTGATTTGATTGTTTATCTTTGGTTATTGCAAAAATAAATTGACTCTACTGTATTTTCAACATAACAGCATTTATTTGTTTGTATTCCAGTCCCTCCCTTCTGACAAGCTCAGTAACTTTCAATAAATTCCAGAAAGTAAAGAAGCTATCATGTCTTTATTTTACATCTATAACTTGAGCTTCACACAATAGACAAAATACACTACATGGCCTTGTCAAAAATCTCATTACAAAATTATGGGCATTCATATTTTTGGTATTTTATTAGGATCCCCATTAGCGGTTGCAAAAGCCCTTCCTGGGATCCACATGAAACATAATACAGAACATCATTAGACAAGAACAGTTCAATGACAACTTATCTCAGCAAAAAAGAAATGTCCTCCTGTCAACTGTTTATTTTCAGCAAACTTAACATGTGTAAATATTTGTATGAACATCAAGATTCAACAACTGAGACACAAACTAAACAAGTTCCACAGACATGTGACTAACAGAACTGGAATAATGTGTCCCTGAACAAAGGGGGGGTCAAAATCAAAAGTAACAGTATCTGGTGTGGCCACCAGCTGCATTAAGTACTGCAGTGCATCTCCTCATGGACTGCACCAGATTTGCCAGTTCTTGCTGTAAGATGTTACCCCACTCTTACACCAAAGCACCTGCAAGTTCCCAGACATTTCTGGAGGTAATGGCCCTAGCCCTCACCCTCTGATCCAACAGGTCTTAGACGTGTTCAATGTGATTGAGATCCGGGATCTTCACTGGCCATGGCAGAACACTGACATTCCTGTCTTGCAGGAAATCACGCACAGAACGAGCAGTATGGCTAGTGGCATTGTTATGCTGGAGGGTCATGTCAGGATGAGCCTGCAGGAAGGGTACCACATGAGGGTGGAGGATGTCTTCCCTGTAATGCACAGGGTTGAGATTGCCTGCAATGACAAGCTCAGTCCGATGATGCTGTGAAACACCGTCCTAGACCATGACGGACCCTCCACCTCCAAATCGATCCTGCTCCAGAATACAGGCCTCGGTGTAACACTCATTCCTTCGACGAAAAGCATTAAACATTTATGGCAATTTAGCTAGCTAGCTTGCACTTGCTAGTTAATTTGTCCTGGGATATAAACATTGAGTTGTTTTACCTGAAGTGCACAAGGTCCTCTACTCTGACAATTAATCCACACATAAAATGGTGAACCGAATCATTTCTAGTCATCTCTCCTCCTCCCAGGCTTTTTCATCTTTTAATTTATATGGTGATTGGCATCTAAACTTTCATATTATTACCACGACGACTGGCAACACCGTTCGTCTTTCAATCACCCACGTGGGTATAACCAATTAGGAGATGGCACGTGGGTACCTGCTTCGATAAACTAATGAGGAGATGGGAGAGGCAGGACTTGCAGCGCAATCTGCATCAGAAATAGTAAGGACTTCTATTTTAGCCCTTGGCAATGAAGACGCTTGTTGACGCGCGCGAGCAGTGGATGCTTCCGTGCTTCTACACCTGCATTGCTTGCTGTTTGGGGTTTTAGGCTGGGTTTCTGTACAGCACTTTGAGATATCAGCTGATGTACGAAGGGCTATATAAATAAATTTGATTTGATTTGATTTGATGCAATAATTGAATAACATAGATTTCTAAATTTATTTTGCAACGTGTAGTCAGGGTATAACACGGAACCCAAACTGGCTGTGTGTGTGCTATCGTGCATACATTTATTTTGTCCCCCCACACCAAACGTGATCACGACAAGCAGGTTAAAATATAAAAACAAAATCTGAACCAATTATATTAATTTGGGGACCGGTCGAAAAGCATTAAACATTTATGGCAATTTAGCTAGTTAGCTTGCACTTGCTAGCTAATTTGTCCTGGGATATAAACATTGAGTTATTTTACCTGAAATGCACAAGGTCCTCTACTCCGCCAATTAATCCACACATAAAACGGTTAACTGAATCGTCTCTAGTCATCTCTCTTCCTTCCAGGCTTTTTCTTCTCTTGACTTTATATTGCGATTGGCAACATTCATAAATTAGGTGCATTACCGCCACTGACCTCGTTCGTCTTTCAGTCACCCACGTGGGTATAACCAATGAGGAGATGGCACGTGGGTATCTGCTTCAATAAACCAATGAGGAGATGGGAGAGGCAGGAGTTGCAGCGCGATCTGCGTCAGAAATAGAACTGATTTATATTTTAGCCCTTGGCAATGCAGACGCTTGTTGGCACGCGCGAGCAGTGTGGGTGCAATTATTGAATAACATAGATTTCTACATTTATTTTGCGACGCAAGCGGTGTACTCAGCCTGTAAGGCACGTTCATGCAGATGAGCAGGGACCCTGGGCATCTTTCTTTTGGTGATTTTCAGAGTCAGTAGAAAGGCCTCTTTAGTGTCCTAAGTTTTCTGAACTGTGACCTTAATTGCCTACCTTCTGTAAGCTGTTAGTGTCTTAACGACCGTTCCACAGGTGCATGTTCATTAATTGTTTATGGTTCATTGAACAAGCATGGGAAACAGTGTTTAAACCCTTTACAATGAAGATATGTGAAGTTATTTGGATTTTTACAAATTATCTTTGAAAGACAGGGTCCTGAAAAAGGGACTTTTCTTTTTTTGATGAGTTTACATACATCATGGAATTGGTCACCCCTTTGCTGCTATAACATCCACTCTCTGGGATTGCTTTCCACTAGATGTTGGAACATTGCTGCGGGGACTTGCTTCCATTAGTGAGGTTGGGCACTGATGTTGGGCGATTAAGCATGGCTCGCAGTCTGGGATGAATTGGAATGCAAAGCCGTTACTTGGTTGAGGTCAGGGAACTGTGCAGGCCAGTCAAGTTCTTCCACACCGATCTCGACAAACCATTTCTGTATGGACCTCACCCTAAACTGTTGCCACAAAGTTGGAAGCACAGAATCGTCATCACTCCAGAAAACACATTTCCAGAGTGGTGCCGAGCTTTACACCACTCCAGCCGACGCTTGGCATTGTGCATGGTGACCTACGGCTTGTGTGTGGCTGCTGGCCATGGAAAACAATTTCATGAAGGTCACGATGAACAGTTCTTGTGCTGACGTTGCTTCCAGAGGCAGTTTGGAACTCAGTAGTGAGTGTTACAATCGAGGACAGACATTTTTTATGCCTTTTCGGCTCTCGGTGGGCCTGTTCCGTGAGCTTGTGTGGCCTACTACTTCACGGCTGAGCTGTTGTTGCTCCTAGATGTTTCCACTTCACAATTACAGCACTTAGTTGACCAGGGCAGAAATTTGACCAACTGACTTGTTGGAAACGTGGCATCCTGAGATGGTGCCATGTGGAAAGTCACTGAGCTCTTCAGTACAGGCCATTCTACTGCCAAGGTTTGTCTGTTGATTGCATGACTGTGAGCTAAATTTTATACACCAGTAAGCAACTAAATGGCTGAATCCACTAATTTGAAGGCTTTTGACCATGTAGTGCATATTAATTGCTTGAAATGACATTAGGATGGATACATTGTAAAACTATCATTTTCGAACACAGTTTTTGTTGCTTCATTAAAATGGATTGTTTAAGACCCTGATCAGTCTGAAAGGCTTCTTTAGTGTAAACATGAAAATAACAGGAGAAAGGTAGGACAATATCCAGGTCATAAATAAAGCTTTGTTCCTGCTGATTCTGATGTAGCAGAATAACGTGATAATCCTACAGAGAATGATGAATCTTATATAACGACCATTGTAATAGTTGACAGTTAACACACATTGCCATTTGGCCTTTTGATAAATCTAAAATGTCTATTTCACAATGCTAAAGGGCAAAGGCGGCTTCATCCGGTTTTCTAATTCTGGATTTCTGGATCTGTGTGATAATGAAAGCCAAGGGACTTGATGACAGTGCCTACCCAAACAACAGGTTAATCTCCATGACTGGACTTCTGTTTCCACATATGGATCTGAGAGGAATGGAAATTCACAAGAGTGAATGGTTATAGATTCTCATTTCACAATCACTAGGCAATTTGATGCCCTAGCAACAACTCACCATTCTTTCATTTGATGTAAAGACTGCATACACATCGTCCAAAGGTGTTTTGAGTCTTGATGTGTACACATAGTTTCCAAACATTTTCCTCACTGAAAAAGCAAGATTTTTTTAAATGTAATTAATGCACCCATTGTGTGTATTTTGCTTAATTTTGATCATGCATGCATTGCTGACATTTATTAGTAGCAGCTTGTGTAAACGCATTCATCCCCGGATGGAGTTATGTTGGCATACTTTAATGAAACGTGTTCTATGCATATCTTCCCAGCAATCATAACAGACTGACGCTACAAAACAATTGCATTTAAAAACCTCAGACAACGAGCAGTCGATTTTGCGTCAGTCGACATATTTTGGTGTTACATTAAGTGTCCTGCAGAGGACGAGTCATCTGTACATTTCGCCCGACTTTGACGTCGCCACATCGTTCATGCTATACATGTTTTTGTCGGTAGGGGGGGACATCGTATTGCAAAATGTGAACTTGTCACTTCCCCATTTCCAGAATTTGTTTAAATTGGCTTCTTGGCGTTCCTAGCCATGGTTATCCACTGTACCTCGGAAGTGGAACGTAAATCACAGAAAAAACATGTTATTGTGGCAGCTGCAGAGAAGTACTTGGGTGTACGAGATTTTACTACAAGATGTAAATGTTTTGAACAATAGTGTCTTAGCCCCATCTTGCCTGGCAGCCTGGGAGGACAAGTAGTTGGAATAGTGGTGATAAATCTTTTTTTTTTTAGAAATGAATGTCATTTCTATGATAAAAATGAATGACCGTTTATGGTGACGTGTAGCAATATTGATGTTACTCATATTGATGTTACACAGGAAACGGAAACCAATTGTTACTTACAGTCTTCATGTACTTGATGTGGTGGTTAACAACATGCATAGTAAAGTTTGCTTAACTATATATCTTTCTTTCGTGACTACAACACAAAGCACATTGAAACATGGTGGGAGCGGCACTCAAACGAACCTGGATCTCATTTATGTAAAGGAAGAATACATTCCAGGCAGCAGTTTGGAAAAGTGTCACATTTACGAGCTAGTCATCGCGCCGAACATCAACGCTAGCTGGCTATCGTGAGTGACTGCTAAAAGCTAACTGGCTATTGGACACAAGCAGATTTGTGAGTAGCTAACATTCCATTTTACAACTAAATATCAATGGAAAATGCATTGGAATCTCTGGGAAAAATAGACTTTGATGATTGGAATTTAGCACTTACCTGGAAAGGAGGGAAAGAGGAATTCAATTTGTGCACAGCTCTTACAATTGGAGAAAAACCTGATGACTACAAAGTGAAGCTAGTGTGTTATCTCATTGGAGAAAAAGGCAGAAATGTGTGAGACACTGTGTGGGCAGTACAAAATACAGTCTCTTTGTTGAGGAAGTAATTGCAGCGATGGATGCATTCTGTGTTTCCAAGAAAAATTAAACAGTTGAGAGACAATTTTTTCATGCACAGTCAGGGCCAAGATGAGCGTAGTGGCCACCTGGAACTTTGGAGTAATCACACACTCTTATCAGGGACAGGATTGTGTCACACTTAAGAGAGAGCTTACTCAGAGACTGATCTCAGTTTGGAGAAATGCATACAGATTGGAAGAGCTGCAGAACTGTCCAGACAGAGCTAAAGTCATAAATGTGCAGGGCCCTGTAGCATTGCATGCAGTAGCACAGACAGAGGGAGAGGAGACCCAGAGGGACAGAGCACTATACCATGCAGATACTGTGGATGGACACATGAGAGAGAAAAAATAAATCATTCCCTGCATATGGACAAAAATGTAAATCCCGTAGAAAAAAACTATCACTACTCGACAGTTTGCAAAAGTGTAGGGACCAGCAATGGAAAATGCGTCAGCTTACTCAGAGCGGTGAGGATGCATCACACTAGGGCCAAAGTCAGAGAGCATCAAAATAATAAAGGAGAAAGCCACAGACCCCAGTGCAGCTCTCTTTGCAACCATGCTGGTCAACAAAACAGATTTCAGCTAGATTGTGGTGCTAGTTGTAATGTTATCCCTGCAAACCTTCCAAAAGACAGCCACCTAGAGCCCTGCAGTCAGGTATTGGTGATCTATAACAAGAGTACTCTGACGCCACTGGGGAAGTGCACACTTAAAGTGATCAATCCACGCAATAAGAACCTACAGAGTTGAGTTCATCGTTGTCAACAAAGTGCACAGGCCCATTCTAGGCAGTAAGGCCATCCAGGCAATGAAGTTGATTACTGTGCAGCATCACAATATCTGGCCATCGCGAAAACAACAGGATCCTGGACTAAAGAGCAAATAAAGTACGCTGATGTATTCCAGGGAGACTGATGCTTACCCGGCAAACTAAAGTTGGAAGTGGATGAGCAAGTGGAGCCTGTCCAGCTGCCAAATAGAAGAGTGCCAGAGTACTATATAAAAAAAATCAAAGAGGAGCTTGTGGAGAAAAGAAGGATGATAAAAGCAGTTGGAAAAAAAGCACAGATTGGATTACCAGCCTGATCGTAGTGCAGAAACCGTCCGGAAAACTAAGAGTGCGTATTGATCCAAAACCTCTCAAGGCGCTCAAGAGGAGCCATTACCCACTTCCCACTATTGAAGACGTGCTGCCAGACCTGAACAGAGCACGTGTGTTCTCTGTTTGTGATGTAAAAATGGATTTTGGCATGTGGAACTGGACGAGGAATCGAGCCACGTTCTCTGCTCCGATGGGATGCTAAAGGTGGCTGCGCATACCGATGGGAATCAGTCAAACCCAGAGAGCTTGAGCTTCAACTCAGAGGTTGAACCAGGCAATGGAAGGTCTTCCAGGAGTTAAAATCATTGCATATTACATCCTGATTGTGGGAAAAGGATAAAACAATGAAGCAGCGACTCTGGACCATGACAAGAACCGTAATGCTCCTGGACAGATGAATGAAGGTCAATATCAAGCTGAATCCGGAGAAGCTGCAGCTCAGGCCGAAGGAAGCGCCCTACATTGGCCACCTGCTAACAGAGGGGTTGAAAGCGGACCCAGGAAAAGTGACAGCCATCAGACAGATGCATAGGCCTACAGATGTGCAGGGGGTGCAGCGCTTCCTGGGCAAGGTAAACTACCTAGCCAAGTTCTGCAGCCTACGCCACGGAGCTCTGCGAGCCACTACGACAGCTAACACAAAAGGACTCACTATGGAAGTGGTCAGAGAGACATAATCTGGCTTTCAAGAAAATAAGGGATACTATTGCACAGTCCCCTGTGCTGAAATACAACCCAACAGAGCAGATTGTACTACAGTGTGATGCTTCAAAATGTGGGTTAGGAGCAGCCATGATGCAGGGTGGCAAATTATCATGGTTATCAGTATTATCGTGGTATTGTTAAAATGTGCTGGACATGTCTAAAAAGTACTGATAAACACACTGAAATCATTTCACCAAGTTTTGTATTGAAAAACAACAAATACAATTAGCAACACTGCACATTTTGTGTGCATAAACATTAAAATAATAACATGAACATTAAAGATGACACCATGTGGCCATGAGAGTTAAAAGTTCCCCTAGTGCAGGTTTAAATGAACACAACTGTAAATGTGCATATAAAAGCAACACAAGTAAAGCAATGTGCAATTAAGAACAATTACAACCATATGTAAACACATCCAATGTGCAGGTGTTGACATTAAAATAACAACACAAAATATGTAAACAAATCAAATGAACAGCACTGATTGTATGTCCGTTCTCTCCTTCATAAGGAAATAAGGAGCTGTTGGCCTAACATCCTGCATGTATGCATTTTTGTTCACTTGAGATTGAAATGTAAAAATGTCAGCATATTTACTTTGTCCGGTTTAAGTAGTGATCTGCTAGGGGAGACAATGTGCCTGCTGGCACTGAACACTCTGATGGCACGCTGGTTGCTGGGATGCACAAAATCTTCCTGGCAACCCTGGCAAGGTGAGGCTGCTCTGATGCATGGTCCCTCCACCACACCAGTGAATCCTCTTCTGCTGGAATGGGTGGCAGAGACAGGTAGACCTTGATCTCTTCTTTCACTCTGTATTCTGGGGTGGTTGGAATCTGACCCTCTTCACCTTTCTGCTGACTTGTTGAGGTAATGTTTCTCAGCAACCCAGCCAGGCCTTTCCCCTCCGATGCCGCTGTGGGGGTGGTGGAGGTGCTGCTGGTGCTTTGTGGTTCATCCCTGACTTGTGCAGCTGCCAGCTTCAATGCTTCCTGGACACAGCTGTCAGTGTCAACTTTTGCAGCCTCAGGCTCATCTACAAAGCTCATTTTGAAGCGGGGGTCAATGAAACAAGCCATGTGCATGACTCTCTTTGCCTTCTCTATGTATCTGTTAAGGTCTTCTCTCATTACAAGTTTTATCTCCTTGGTCAGGGATGGCTCTGTATCCTTTTCCACCAGTACATCACGGGTGATGTGGTCCAGGACAGGCTTGATGGCTGCCCTCGTGTCTCTGAGGCAAGTGCATCTGTAAACTTGCTCAGAGGTTCAAGGAGTTGACACAGTTACTCCATGACACTTATGTCAGCATCCTTGTGCATCAGATGCCATGTTCCTCTTTCTCCAGCCAGTGTCACACAGACTGGCTGCTGTTGGCTGAGGAAACGCTCAAGCATCTTGTGTTTAGATCACCATCGAGTTACCACATCATGGATCAGAGCCTTCTGTGGCATGTTGAGGGCAGCTTGCTTTTCTCTCAATTTTCTCCTTCTCTTCCAGCTCCGTGAGAAGCCTTGGACCAGATGACAGCAGGCCTTGACTGCTGTGTCAACTCTGTGAATTTTCAGAGCCTTTGAGATGGCCAAGTTCAAATTATGGCCAAAGCACCCAAGCCACAGATCTGGGAACTCTTCAAAAGCCTTGATCATGTTTGTTGCGTTGCCTGTGGTTATGCAGACCACGTCTTTCTGGTTGATCCCCCACTCTTCCAGCATATTCTCAAAAAACTCTGATGTTGTGAGCTGAGTGATCTTCTGGGAAGAACTGTGCTTCCAGGCAGTTTGATTCCAGGTGCCAGTCTGGGGCGAGGTAATGGATAGTGAAGCTGATGTATGGTTGACCACCCCTGCTTTCACTGGTCCAGAGGTCAGTAGTTGCAGCAAACCATGTGCCTTTGAGCCAAACTTTTCCAACATCAGCTTTAACCTGGTTGTACAGGTTTGGGATTTCAGTCTTGTAAAATAATGTTGGTGATGGAACTTTGTAGTGAGGCACGGCAACCTTCATCAGCCTCAGAAAGTCTGGCCTCTCAACAATATGAAATGGCATCATGCCCTTTGCAATGTATTATGAAATGGCTGCAGTGAGGTCTTGAGCATTTTTTGATGTGGGAGCATAAGCAGCCTTTAAATGCTTGCTGGAGTGTCTGTGTCACAACTGTAGATGAGGAGGGACCAGTAGCATCACTGGTTTTGTCTGCTGCACGCCCACTCTGTAAACAAGAGAACAGGAAATGTATTATTATTATGTGTTACATTATAATTATTCACACACAAACACACACACGGTCTATCTTCTATGTTGCATGAGTATATGCAATGACCCCATGCACAATTTGCATGAATACAAATGAGTCTTAAGAAGACTGATAGTAATTGCAATGAGCCCAACAATTTATATAAATACAGGAGTCTTGTATAGGACTCTAGTGTTTCTCCTGTTGCAACACTTTTACAACCACTTCGACTGTCACGAGTCCGACCGAGGGTGTTTCCTTTTCCCGGGCGGGTGGCGCTCGGCGGTCGTCGTCACCGGCCTATTAGCTGCCACTGATTGTTTTTCCTCCCCCTCCTTGTATGTTTAGTGGTAGCACCTGTGTAGGGTTAATTAGTTTGTCTTTATTAGACAGCCGGCCCGCC